>NW_023620469.1:0-6735 GCF_014905685.2 Nematolebias whitei
TTGTTGATTTGCGTCTTCGCTCCGCCCGAGTTCGTTGTTATGGCTTGTTGTACAGGAACAAGGAAGGAAAAACTAAGTTACACTAAAAATAGGACAGAGTCGCTATTTTAAGTTCACACGTATATTTAATAGATAATAGTCACAAGATACATTTTTAGGAATACAATTTTGGTTAGTAATTATTGCAAAAATAAAACAAAAGTGATGAAGTGAATGGATTAAATGAATTCGCATTCATTCTGACCAATACGACCTGCACAGTTGTTTGCAGCTCGTGCTGCATGATTCTGATCTGCTCTGGGCGGTTCTGTTTCTCTCTGCTGAGGGGGGAGATGCTTCATGCTTTTATAACCTGGCTGTGGTTCTGCCCCGTTTGGAGCAACACAGAACTTACAACCTCCCCCAAAATGTTCCTTTGTCTATCTTTCACAGTTTTTCTTCTAAGTGTTGTTGGAGTTTCATATTTTCCTATGAAACATATCAATGTCGTTTTTATTAAGTGTGCATGTCTTTCTTCAACTATATAATCACAACTTTTATCTAATTAAAATGTTCATCCTAGATACTTACTTTATATATATGAAAACTAAAGCAAACTTCACCAGAGTGTTAAACCATGTTTAATGCAGACAATAAAACTCACTAAATAACTCTTGACTGCAGCATCCCATTTAACAGTTTCAGATAATCAGAACAAAGAAAGTTCAATCTGTCCTATTCCTCAGAATACACTAACTACTCCTTGCAACCTACACGTATATGAGGTCAACTGTCATATAACTTATCGTCTAGAATGTATCCATTAGTCCTGGCCGGTCGTAAAACCTCGTATCCATAGCAACGCAGCTTTCTAAACCAATCAGAGGGTGAGACCTCTATAACATCAACAAGAAAGTTCTGTTCACCTCCCCCCATCGGGCTCAGTTTTCTGCTGAGTTTAAACAAAGGAACTGATGACAGAAAATGCCTGTCCTCTTCAGCCTTACACAGACTTTGTTGAAGAGTAAATAAGTTTCACCCATACATAAAAATAAAGAATTAAGCACACAAATATATTTTATTTCACAACAATTCCCTCTTTGGACCTAAATACCTTAGGTCCACACAGAGAAATAAAATCATAAAGTCAACCCCATCATTCACTTTAACATTAAAGGAGATAAAATTGAAACAGAAATAATCATGTCACTTAACTTGCTTGTGAAGGACCTGCTTTGGTATTATTAGCAGCCAATGGAAACACTTCACCAAGAGTAATACAATTGTCATTTTTCTGCATCCTGGTCAAGATTAACATGCATTCAAAACCCCAAACTTCCTCTTATGCCTATCAATAGTACAGTCTGACCTTCCAGGAATAACACAAGCATATTCTAGGAGAAAGATCAAATTCACCATACTCACAGTAACTATTCCAACTTCCAGAATGACCTTTCTATCTGGCCACCACATTTTTGTCAACCTCTTCTCTTACACAACCCTTTTTACTTAAAATACAAAACAAAAGCTGTAACAAAAATACGCAAAAATATACTAATTGGATAAAAATGTGTATTAAAAATATAAAAATAAGATGTGTACTAGTAAAAATTTTTAAAAATGAAGAATTTTAAAATTTAAAATCTAAATACAATGTAATATCAAATGTCAAGTGAGCCTATAAATGCAAATGTAGGCTAATAATATGAACGAAAGCTCATAATATCTATTCTGGCCTCACAAGACTTCAATTCTCTCTTCAGCAGCAAGGTAGTTGTCTCCTTTGAACGCACAAAGAGAAAGTTCAAATTATAGTTATTCAAGAGCAAATTTCAATAAAATTGTTATCAAAAATGTTTCAAAAATAGTACTAATGTAAATATCAATAAAAAATGTTGAAAAAAGATTAAAAAGATAAAAAATATTAAAAATTGTATGTCAATAAAATGTTAGTACATTTGAAATGTGCCACACGTACGCAGGGGTATTCCCCTGGGGTGCTCAGAGATATTGACTCCTCCTATGTCTCTGAGTTTTCTTCATGAAATGTGAGACTCTAATTATGTCGTGTTTTTGTCGTATCTAGGTGTCTGTACTAAATGTGGATTTTCCAGCACCCAGTGACCCCACTCAAACAAAGTCCTTCAGGGCCCGCACGCAACTTTACCAGGCTGCTTCGGTCTACAAGACATGAATGTCCAGTTTTACGACTTTAGATGGTTTCTGCCAGCTCCCTCGCTCTTCCTGGCTCTGAGGCAGGCGCACACTGGCTCCAATGATACCACGTTTCTCCTTTCCTCTGAGGCGGACTGCGTGGGACGTTCTCTCTGTAACCTGATAAGGGCCCGTCCACCTGGGCTCCTGCCACTTCCTTTTAACTACCCTCAGCAACACCCACTCAGCTGTGGGCAAGACAGAGTCCTTGGGCAGACCCTGTTTTCTCGTGCACCTGCTGCTTACTCCAGTTTTCCCTTCTCCACCATCTAAAACATTTGCATTCAGTGTATCTACCTAAAATAAGCAAAGTTAAACATAATAACACAATAACAATACACAATACATCATAATAAATTATTTCCTATACTGGCTCCCTCCTCAAGCCTGTGGGAGGAACTTCATTTTACGCATGCGCAGAAAACATCAAAGTGCAACTTAAAAGCTTTAAACAACTGATATATAACGCTTCCCTCCAGGGACCTGTTCCTGAAAGGAAACAAGGAAAGAATCATATCTACTGAGCCTATCGCTCAGCAGTAAACATGTGATTAAAATACTTTGTTCATGACACCTTTTAATATCTGAATTACCCTATTTTAAGTCAAGTCCAGTCAAGTCAAGTCAAGTGTATTTAAAAATACAGAACCACCACTTTTTCTAATTGACCTTTGATCACCTCCACTTCAGGATTCTGTGTCTGATCCTGCTATCTATTTAGGTCGTTATTAGGGGCGTCCCCCTTTTTTTACCAGTGAAATTCCTGGACTCTGTAAACAAGAGAAAACACTTTTGTTAAACATAAACAAGAGCAAAATCGATTTTAGGCTTTTGATTTCTTCCACTTTTCAAATGTCAATGTGGTTATCCCAACTTATCCTTTAAACGCATAAGTTTTGATTGGCTTAGGCTTTGGATTGGCCTTTATTGTCCTCTTAAATATAAACCCTATGAAGTTATTTTATATTTATCTTTTTTTTTAATTCTACACATTGTATGAACTGTTTCCTGCTAAGAACATCCTTCAACCTCCCCCTTTTGAAACAGTGAACTGTTTCAACATCCTAAGTCCTACTGGCTATAATTAACACACTGAGTATTGGTTTCAGAAATATAAAATAATAAGGTGTAGTTATAACATTAACCCAAAGTCTTATATAAGCTTTCCCAAAGTATTAACCATTAAATAAATGTCCTCTGTTGTAGCAAAGCAGACCTACTAAATGGACTCGTTCAAGGCAAAGACCATTATTTATCCTTAATTTAGAAAACATCACCCAACTCAATCTAATTCAAGTCTTAAGCACAGGTTTCTCCTGTGATCAACTTGTAAAAATGAAAAGTAAAATAAAATATATATATTGCTAAGGAGTGAGGAGCATCATTATAGATTCTGATGTAATAAAACAATTTTCATCACAGAGCAAATGGAACAGGGGCAATCAGTCCAGCACCCCCACTGCAGCACTCTTGTGTCATGTTATGGCTCCTGTCTTAAAGTGAGACTATGTGTGTTCATTATCAAAGCCAACTGCAGTTTTGATCAAGACACCAAGGTCTCCGGATGTCCATCACAGACCAAATGTAGACCAGACACCGCAGACAGACCACAGTTGTTGTTAGTGGCCTTGGACTGATGGACCATCAGCTTTTTCTCTCTCATCGTTATCTCCTTTGGTCTGGAGACCAGATCAGCTTTGTGCAGCAGTTCATGGCTCAGCATACAGTGAGACTTGACTTCATGTCCCCACTGGTGACAAAGTCCAGGACCCCCATCTGGACAGTCATAAGTTCAAGTTTGTTGCTTGACTGATAGATCTTTGCTTTGTTTCCATCATCTTGCTCGGCCGACAATTTCTTTGTCAGTGGTGTTCGGCTGACAGTGTCCTTGTAAAGTCACATCGGTCAGTTTTCCCAGATCCAGTTTTTCAGCGTCCAGCTGAACACATTTGTATCTGATCCGGCCCCCGGCACTCAAGAGTCCTGATCAAAACTCAGATGGATGCTGTATGCAGTTAAATGCTACCTTCTATGTTTTTGGGCCTAATTAAACTCATCTTCCCACTGCAGAGAAGAAAAAATTCACAAGGGGTTTTGTTTTAACTGGGATGGGTGACTTCCCCCTTCAGCTGAGAAGGGGTGTCAGTAACCTCCCCCACCTGGAACCTTCCATCTGGTATGTGATATATGGGGCACTCTTGTTGGGGGATGTGCTGACTGATTTGCCCACTTCCTCACACTTTTCTTCCTCACACTTTTCTTTCATTTATAACCTCCCTCATTAACTTTCTGTATCTACTTTCCCGCTTGGCGTTTGCCTCCCTCTTTCTTGTCAACTTATCCTCATCTCTCAAGCATTCTTTAATTTTTCCCACAATTCCAATTTGCTCCCTTACTGGTCTAAAACTTTCCTGCTCACACTTTTGTAACCTGAGACGCTGCTGCCCCTCAAGTGTCCATTCTCTCAGGAATCCAAACACACGGCACACACCTCTGAACTCTGTTTTCCTCATGCAGCCATAGGACATGTATACAATGTCAAGACATTTAAAGGCATTTCATCTAACAAGTAAAATTGTTGCTCTTATAAGAAAACAGCTCTCCAAATCTAATAAAATCAATTAGAATGATTAAGTTAAACCCAGTATTCCTATTTAAAGTGTATGTAAATATCTTTTTATTTCCTCTATTTTAAATTAAAAGGTTCCTTTTTTTTTTTTTTTTTTTTTCAGTCGAATTTATAAACTAACATTACGGTCAATATTAGAAGAAATTTTAGCTAATTTGTTCAAAATGCGTCATCCAGAAATGTTCAAACTGAATTGGACCTATGTATGGTGTGTAATTAAGCACCTAAGCCTTTATTATATTTTAATTGTAATTTAATTCAACCTGTATTTAATTTAAGGGGAAAGCTGAGCTTTGACGTTTCTCTTTCCGGGTCAAAGTTCTCCAGATTAATGTGGACTTATCCAGTAATACAGACATGTTCCTATTTTTGATTTCCTTATAATCTGTCTGTTTTGCTACCTTGTAACCTGTGTGTTATCTTGTTATGCCTGTTATGATTGTCTATTGTTAATGGATTGAAAATCTACCGTTGCTGTTGTCATTATTCTTTGTTTGTAAATGAGTCTTCTAGGCTCAATGGGATTAACCTGCCTAAATCAAAATCGAATCATTTAACATAGTTAAACAATGTTTTAACTTTTTCTCCCAACAACGTATGACCACCTGTCGGGCTGCTACATCGTTTTTTTTTTGTTTTTGTACTTCTACTGACTTATTTCTGCTCATTTCTGATACCATTTGACTGTTTCATGCCAATATCAACTAATTCTACCTAGGTTTTAAATCAATCCTACTATTACCGCGTACTTCAGCACACTTCCTTCCGGTGATTAGAAATTATTTCTGCTTATTTATTGTTTCCTAATTTAAGCTCCTTTATTAATTCTTTAGTTTGTAATTAGTTGTTTTAAGGTAATTAACGCATTTACTCATGACTTCCAGGTTATGAATTCTTCCTTAATTTTCTGAATTTGATTATTTTGACCTTTTACATTGTCTCAAATTAATTAATTAATCAAAACCAACTTCCCCTCTTTTTTTCTTTTTTTCTTTTACCAAAAAGGTATCCCATACGTATCTTGTGACTATTGTTATGTTATAAAAATAACATAATTATATAAGTTATTACTTTATATTGTTATTATTATTATTATTGTTATTTATTTATTTATTTATTTTTGATCGTCACGTCTTTCACGTTTTAGCGTTTTATTCTTGCATCTAACCCAGTCCCGCACCCACTTAATAAAAACCTCTAATTTTTAAGCGAGTCTAATTGACACTGTTTTTAAGCGAATCACCAATTTCGCAAGATTACAGTAAACTTGGTCTTAGAGTTACAGAAGCCGACGGCGAATAAATCAAATATATCCTAGAACCCCGCTTCCTCTCTGGAACTTCGTCAAATTCCAGTTGGCTCGACCACTGCGTAATATTCTGGGACTGGTTTTACTCTCACTCAGCTCCGCACTATACTTAAATAAACGTCCAATTTTAAGCAAGTTTAATTGATACTGTTTTTAGTTGGATCACAAATTCAACAATGTTTACAGTAAAACATGATCTCAGGGTTTCAGAGTGAGCGGCAGATAAATTCTTTACATATATCTTAGAACCCCCACCCCCCTGTTTCAAAGCCCCCGTAGGGGCATTTGATTTGCTCGATCAATGCGTGATCATTCTGGAGCTGGTTTTACGTTTACTGTATTTTCATTTCTACGCGCTACCGATCATAAAAACGTACTTATTCTATTTTATTGAGTTCAACACACTGACTTTTAATTTGCCTATTTAAAACCCAATGACAGATTTCGATAAAAAACCAGGTATCTGCTTACCTGTATTGTGAAGATACTGGCGCCAGGTCAGTGTGAAGAACTCAGCTTGCCCTTCCTGCCTGCCCATATCTCGGTGGGACCTCCAATTGTTGATTTGCGTCTTCGCTCCGCCCGAGTTCGTTGTTATGGCTTG
>NW_023620470.1:0-6732 GCF_014905685.2 Nematolebias whitei
TTTAGCTTATTTTGTGCTATTTTCTGCTTAATAAAAAACCTAATTAGGCAAATATGTGTTCTTTCTGAATTCTTATGCTAAATTAGGATTGCTAATCCATTTCAAATACATTTCAGCATGTTTTTTTGTTGCTAATTTCAGGTGTTTCTTAGTATTTTATGAAACGTAAGTTCTGAGGCAAAAGCCTCAGCCATCGGAAGCGACAGCCCAGAGCCATGGATATTTTATGTATTTATTTATTATGTATGGTCTCAGTGGTGGCTGTCTTCCGACCTAAGCTTGGCCTAATCCTCGTCTGAGCATGGATAGAAGCTGATTATCCACAGCCTCAGCCATTGCATCAGCTACGGCCAAAACCAAGCCTCAGCCATCGGAAGCGACAGCCCAGAGCCATGGATATTTTATGTATTTATTTATTATGCCTTTTTTTTTTTTTAGAATAATGTAAGTTATACATATTGTTGGATTTGATATCTTTTATATCTTTTATATCTTTTGACAAGCCTTGACATTTCTCTGATGATGTGAAATGATGCATTTTCTACAAGGTGTGTGCGGGTATAATCATACACTAATTTCATTTAGCCTTTATTTATCCAGGTTAGTCTCATTGAGCCACGAGAACTCATTTTCAAGAGAGACCTGTTTAGGGAGCACATGGTGGGGGTTAAGGGCCTTGCTCATGGGCCCAGAGTGGGGTGAATGAGGGTGGGGGCAAGTGTGGGTGTTTCACCTACCCCACCCACAATTTTGATGTTGTCGGGGTCGGGGCGTGAACCGGCGATCTTCGGATCACAAGCCCACCTCTCTAACCTCTGCGCCACCACTCCCCCAATTAATTACTTCATGTTATATATAATCTCACAAGTGCTAAGGATAATCATACAAGTTCACATTTGATATAATTCTGAGGGAAACAGAGACAGGTAAGACACTTGTTAGTGCAGCAGGAAACGATCCTTCTTTGTGCATCTGAGCTGAGCAGCTGAGAGTGAGGGCCCACCAATGTGACACACTGCTCACACGTTGATTAAACATAAATAACGCTAAAACACAAACATTCATATACTTTATACTTAAAACAGATGGAGTATATATGCTTTCACATTAATAATAGTTCAGACACACAGAAAACGTGTTTTAAAGCTTTACACAGACGAGAGCCAGAGTAAGTGTCCTGTGTTCCAAAACAAAGCTCATAAATCAACTCTTATCAGTAAAAGAATTAGCAAGGCCGTCTGGAGTAACCATGGATAAGATCTGCTCCTGACTGGCTGAACAGGGTGTCACTCAGACCATCAAGAGGTTTTGACACCCAATCACAAGTCTGTCCGAACCCGAAAGGGCGGGACATGAGAAACCTATAACTCTCGCTCAGACACAAAGTTTGGTTGAACAAACATCGGCTGATTGACCAGGAAGGTTCATTCTGATTTTGTTCCTCAGACTGCACTCTGATTATATGTAATATCTGCATACTTTAACTTTGTCTCGATTAAATCTTTTATACTAAGGTGAAGTGTGTAAGGGTCCCACTGCCTGCAGCCTGCCTTGCTGATGGCCGCTGATTACCAACACCTGGCGGCCATCAGCCTGATGAGCCTCTCCATCTACTTAAGGCTGCAGTCCGGTGTGACTCAACGCTGGAGCATATCACCTCTTATGGTATAGTACTGTTGTGAGGCAAATGTCTTGGTGAAAAGAATTTGTTCACCTTTTGCTCTATTTTCCAGTTTCCTGGTTCCTCGTGCTTTTTGGATTCCCTCGTGACCTGATCTGGATCCCTTGGCCTGTCAGGTATTCCTCGTGCCTCTTTGCCTCCAGTTGCCAGCCTTCCTCATTCCCCTTTGGACCCTTGTTGGATTTCCCTCTGCTGCTCGCTCTCCTTGGACCGAAGGACCAGCTCTCCTCCTCGGGTTTAGACTGTAAGGACAAATGCTCATTAAACAAACCACTCTGGCCTTCCCCGTTGGACAACTATTAACCTGTCGTCCCTCTTTCCAGGAGTCTCTGTGAAGCAGCTTGTGGACGCTTTAATATCACTTACATAATAAACACTGTTCTTTTGTATTTCCCCTGTGTCTGCCTCGTTCTGGGTCTCATAACATCTGGGTTCCCCGCACACTCCTAACAGAAATGCTCCAGCCACAACAGACCCAGAATGAGACCAAGAGCGAACAGACACCCCCCGTTCCCGCGGAGGAGCGGATCGACAGGATGGACAAAGTTATTCATCAGGTGCTGACTCACCAGACCACGGTCCAGTCCAACCTTCAGGAGCTCGGAGGTATGATTTATTCCATTAAACGTCAGCTGCAAGCTTCTGCCTCCTCAGCTCCAGTCGTTCGGCCAGCCCCCGTGGCTCTTGTTCCCACTCCTCCTGTCCAACAAATTTTCGTTAAACCATCTGAGTTCTTCACCGGAGACCCTGACCAATGTGGTGGCTTCTTGCTCCAGTGCCGACTCGCCTTCGAGGGGGCTCCCTCCCAGTTCTCGTCGGACACGGCCAAAATCACCTTCTTCGTAAGCCAGCTCAAAGGTAACGCTCTCCGGTGGGCTCACTCGTTCCTCTTGAGTCATGATAACCCCCCTGCTTCCTATGCACTTTTCCTTCGAGAGTTTCGTAGGATTTTTGACCGTCCCCTGCAGGCTTCAAATGCCGCCAAGCGGTTGTTGAACTTACGACAGGGCCGTCGTAATGCCTCGGAGTTCGCTCTGGAGTTTCGGATCCTTGCTGCCCAAACAGGATGGGACGAGCCCGCCCTCCAAGGTATTTTCCTTAACGCTCTGTCTGATTTTCTCAAAGACCAGCTGGCCATGCGAGATGAACCCGAGACTTTCGACAAACTGATAGACCTTGCCATCTCAATCGATGACCGTTTCCGGGAGAGACGGAGAGAGACAAACTACAATTCCCATCGTCCCTCGACTTCCGGGTTTTCGACTCCTCCAGGTGAGCCCAAGCCTGCACCTCAGCACTACGTTTCCCATAATCCTTCCACTTCTGGGTTTATGACCCCTCGCTACGAGTCCGTTTCTTCAAAACAATCCCCTGTGAACTACAACTCCCAGTCTTCCTTGCTTCCTGGTCACAGCCAATCATCTTCTTTTCCCTCACGGGATTGCTCCCCCGAGCCTATGCAGGTGGGGTGCGCACGGCTGACTCCTGCAGAGAGACAGCGGCGTGTATCTGCCCGTCTCTGCATTTATTGTGGTAATCCCGGTCATTTTCTGCCCCACTGTCCGTTTCGGGGAAACGAGAACTTCCACCAGTAAAGCGGGAGTTACTGGTGGGAACGTCTGCGTTAACCTCCCCATTCAAACTATTACTTCCCATGGTCATTCAGACACAGAACCGTCGTTTTTCTTTCTCTGCTCTCATCGATTCAGGTGCTGAACAAAATTTGATAAGCTCCGATTTAGTTAAAGAATAATCTCTACCCACTCGCGAGGTTCCGTCAATTTCTGTCGCCAGCTTAACCGGAGACACGTTGACCCGTATTAATTTAAAAACCACCGAGCTACATGTCATAATCTCTGGAAATCACCACGAGATGATTGATTTCTTTATATTCAATTCTCGTACACCCCAAGTAATTTTAGGTTTCCCCTGGCTTCGTAACCATAACCCAGTTATTAACTGGGAGCGTGGCTGTATTGATAAATGGAGCGACAAGTGCCTCAGCAATTGTCTGCGCTCCACCGTTAAAGAGTTCCCTCGAGACACGCCTCCTCTAGAGGAGATCAATCTTACCTCAGTCCCTGCCGAATACCGCGACCTGGCGGCCGTCTTTAGTAAACAACGCGCCTTGTCACTTCCTCCTCACCGTCCCTATGACTGCGCGATTGACTTATTACCTGGCGCCCCCTTGCCGTCAAGTAGACTCTACAACCTTTCTGGTCCCGAGAGAGAGTCTATGTCTGACTATATTAATGAATCTCTTGCCTCAGGCATTATTAGACCCTCGACCTCCCCTGTGGGAGTGGGTTTTTTCTTTGTTTCTAAAAAGGATAAATCACTACGGCCATGTATAGACTATCGCGGCTTAAATAATATAACCATTAGGAATAAATATCCTCTTCCTCTCAATGATTCTCTTCAGGAACAGTTACAGTCTGCTTCCTGTTTTTCTAAACTCAATCTTCGAAACGCGTACCACCTCGTCCGTATTAAAGAGGGCGACGAGTGGAAGACCGCCTTTCGCACTCCTTTGGGCCATTTCGAGTACTTAGTTATGCCTTTTGGGTTAACCAATGCCCCCGCTGTTTTTCAGGCGCTCGTTAATGACGTCCTGCGCGACTTCATTGGTAATTTTGTTTTCGTTTATTTAGATGACATCCTTATTTATTCCCGCGACCCCGCTCAACACACAGCCCACGTTCGCACGGTTCTTCAGCGGCTGCTGGAGAACCAATTATTCGTTAAAGCAGAAAAGTGTGAGTTTAACACCTCCACTGTCTCATTTTTGGGTTTTATTTTTGAGGGAGGTCGTTGCCGAACCGACCCTGAGAAGACCAGGGCGGTAGTCGACTGGCCGAGCCCCGAGTCCAGGAAACAGTTACAACGCTTCCTGGGATTTGCGAATTTCTATAGGCGGTTTATTAAGAATTATAGTTGTGTTGCCGCCCCTCTGTCTCAGCTCACTTCAACCGCCCTAGCCTTTCACTGGACCCCGGAGGCTGAAGCTGCCTTCTCAAGACTTAAGTCCCTCTTTTCCTCGGCGCCCATCCTCTGCCACCCTGACCCCGCGCACCAGTTCATCTTGGAGGTGGACGCCTCTGACACTGGGGTTGGGGCGGTCCTTTCCCAGCAATCTCCTCTGGACAACAAGGTCCATCCCTGCGCCTTCTTCTCTCGTCGTCTCTCTCAGGCAGAACGTAATTACGACGTGGGCAATTGCGAGCTATTGGCGGTCAAACTCGCACTCGAGGAATGGCGGCACTGGCTGGAAGGCACTGAGACCCCTTTTTTGATTTGGACAGACCACAAAAACTTAATTTACCTTCGGAGCGCCAAGCGTCTGACCCCCCGTCAGGCCCGTTGGTTGCTTTTCTTTAACCACTTCAATTTTGTTCTGACCTTTCGCCCGGGCTCCAAGAACATTAAGCCTGATGCCCTGTCCAGGCAGTTTGCTCCTCCTGACTCGCCCGAGGCTTCTGACTCCATTATCCCTTCCTCTTGCATCGTTAGTTCTCTCTCTTGGCCCATCACCGCCACCGTTCAACAGGCCCTCCTCTCTGAACCTGATCCAGGTGGTGGTCCCCCGGCACCCTCTTCGTTCCCTCCAGCGTGCGGTCCCAGGTGCTCCAATGGCTACATTCCAATAAACTTTCTTGCCACCCTGGAGTCAACCGCATGCTCTCCCTCACCAAGACCCATTTCTGGTGGCCCTCTATGAACAACGATATCAAGGACTTTGTTTCTGCCTGCCCTGTCTGCGCCAGAAACAAGTCAGGTACTCAACCACCGGCTGGCCCTCTGCTCCCCCTCCCGACCCCTAGTCGCCCTTGGTCCCACATCGCCCTTGATTTTATTACTGGTCTTCCTCCATCTGACGGCAACACTAACATCCTCACGGTGGTCGACCGCTTTTCTAAGGCTGCTCATTTTGTCCCCCTCCCTAAGCTCCCCTCTGCCCTTGAGACTGCCCACTTACTCACCCTCCATGTGTTTAGGCTCCATGGGATTCCATCAGACATAGTCTCTGACCGAGGCCCGCAGTTCATCTCCCAGGTCTGGCACTCCTTTTGCAAGTTGCTCGGGGCATCGGTTAGCCTCACCTCTTGTTACCATCCTCAGGCTAACGGACAAGCCGAGCGCTACAATCAGGAGCTGGAGTCCACACTGCGTTGCCTGGTCGAGTCCAATCCTTCATCCTGGAGCCAGCACTTGGTTTGGGTGGAGTATGCTCACAACTCCCTCCGCTCCTCTGCTACCGGCATGTCCCCTTTTGAGGCCTCCCTTGGTTCCTATCCTCCCTTGTTTCCAGATTCCAAGACAGACCGTTCGGTCCCATCCGTCCAGCATCATTTTAGGCGTTGCCGTCGCATCTGGCGCCAGGCCAAGGCGGCCCTCCTTAGGACCGCAGCCCAGGCAAAACGGTTCGCTGACCGCCACCGTTCGGAGACGCCCGCCTACCACGTCAGCCAGCAGGTTTGGCTGTCCACCAAGGACATCAAGCTGTGGGACACCCCTCGCAAACTGGCCCCCCGCTTCATTGGTCCCTTCCCCATCACCCGCATTATCAACCCCTCTGCGGTCCGCCTCCAGCTTCCCAGGGCCATGCGTATCCACCCAACGTTTCACGTCTCGTAGGTTAAGCCTGTCTCCCTCAGCCCCTGTGTCCTCCATCTGACCTCCCTCCGCCGCCCCGCCTGATCGACAACCACCCTGCGTTCTCCATCCGTTCCATCTTGGACGTGAGAAGCAGGGGTAGGGGCTTCCAATACCTGGTCGATTGGGAGGGGTACGGTCCTAAGGAGAGGTCGTGGATCCCCAGGTCCTTCATCCTTGATCCTAGCCTTATTTCCAGGTTCTACAGAGACCATCCCGAGAAGCACCTCAGGTCGCCAGGAGGCGATTCTTGAGGGGGGGTACTGTAAGGGTCCCGCTGCCTGCAGCCTGCCTTGCTGATGGCCACTGATTACCAACACCTGGCGGCCATCAGCCTGATGAGCCTCTCCATCTACTTAAGGCTGCAGTCCGGTGTGACTCAACGCTGGAGCATATCA
>NW_023620471.1:0-1145 GCF_014905685.2 Nematolebias whitei
CTAACATGCATGTTTTTGGTCTGTGGGAGGAAACCGGAGCACCCGGAGAAAACCCACGCATGCACGGAGAGAACATGCAAACTCCACCCAGAAAGGACCCCGGACCGGGGTTTGAACCAAGGACCTGCTCGCTGGAAGGCAGCAGTTCTACCAGTTGCGCCACCGTGCTGCCCATGTTTAAATCATTTCACAAAAAATTGTTTTTTATAAACTCAATGACAATCACCTGGTGTACATTCCTGTGTGTTAAAATACATGGCAGACTATTGAAAATTCTGCCATAACGTGTCAACACTTTACAATCTTTTCTTTTTCTGGATGTCAGTGGCACTACGTTTGTGTTTCCAGGTCTCACAAATGTGCGGACTTCAAGTGCTTGGACTCAACTCTCCAGAAAAATAAGGAGTGTGGTAAAGTGGTATAGAAGTGAGTCCAGGCAGGATGGAGTAGATGGAGAAAAGTTTCAGAGTGAATTGTGACAAAAGGGTGTCGGCAAAGGTCAAAGGAAAAAAATACAAGAGTTGTGAGACCAGCTATGTTGTATGGTCTGGAGACAGAGACATGGACAAAAAGAAAGGAGACATAACTGGAAGTAGCAGAAATGACGATGTTGAGGTTCTTCTTAGAAGTGACAAGGATGGATAAGATTAGGAATGAGATCATCAGAGGTACAGCACAGGTTGAACAACTGGGAGATAAAGTTAGAGCGGCCAGACTGAGATGGTTTGGACATGTCCAGAAGAGGGAATGTTGGTAAATTTTTCATTCATTCATTCATTCATTCATTCATTCATTCATTCAACCTTTATTTAAACAGATAAGACACACTGAACCTCGAAGACTCATTTACAAGTGAGACCTGTTTGGACAGATAATAAAAAGTGGTGAAAAATAACACATAGGATTTGGAGACAAAAAAAATTCCCAACACACTCTTATTTGGTTGAAAGTCAACAGCGTGATAATGAAAAAAAAAATCTTGCATACTAGCACATAATGACACAGACATTCCACGGTGGGCAAGGGCATTGAGCATGTTCAGAGACAACACACAGAGGCACTGTGGCGTTCAGACAAAATCTCTCAGATCAAATAGTTCCCTCTGGAGAGATCCGTACATACTCGGGGGGGGGGGGGGGGGGGGG
>NW_023620471.1:1245-6732 GCF_014905685.2 Nematolebias whitei
GAGGATGGCCGAGGAGGAATCCAAAGAATCCTGAAATGATGACAGAATGTTTATTCAGCTGGGCCCCTCTGATTGGTCTGTAGACTTCCTCGGTAGGAGGGGAAGGAGGGGCAGAGCATCAGGTTTACAAAACTTCCAGGCGAATTAAGATAAGATGGTCTGTCAAGGAAAGTCAGATAAATATGATTGTTTTGGGAACAAGCAGAACTTTAATGACGTCTAACTTGTGTCTGTATCGGTCCACTCGGTTCAGAAACATCCAAATTAAATGGCCACGCCAATGGACCGTGCCTGATAGTAATCCCCGAGATCTGATCCATCCGCCAAAAGCAATTAAGTCTGGGTGCTCGAGGCACAAACCAAGCCATCATGCATCAGACAGCCTGACCAGGGTTAAATTCACTGCCGACAAATTCTTAATTGTAGATAAACCTCCTGGTTTATATACGTACAAGCTGAATCCAAAAAGCAGGAACCAGTTATCATAAATCCAATTATACATGTGTCCTTAACATCCACGAATGACAGCAGAGATAGAAACATTATCAAGTCTTCCAAGTCGATGAGATATCCAGCTGCGTGCGCGTCAACTGGGCAAATTGTCTCGCCTAAAGCCTGTCTTCTCTGAAGAAATGTTATCAGATGTGTTGAGGGACCATCTGACCAAATCCATAGCAGAATTATGATTCAGAAGATTTGTAGAAGAGAGGCTCTAAAGCAGTTTCACAGACAGGACAGAGCAAAGCAAAGTGGAGAGGGAGAGGAGGAGAAATGTGTCCGCCCTTGACAAGAGCAAGTGTTGGTAGAAGGATGTTAGAAATGCAGCTGCCAGGAAGAAGACAACGTGCAAGGTCAAAGAGGAGATGTATGCATGCAGTTAGAGAGGACATGGAGCTAGGTGGAGTGAGGACAGAAGATGCAGAGGACAGAGATGGAGGAGGATGTCTCACTGTTTGTTTCCACATCTCAGCAGTTACTTTACTGATGATGCTCACATTTTTAAGGCTTAAGGTTCTACAAAACAAGCAATATGTAACAAATAGAACAAGGAATGTTTGTGGCTACCACAAAGGCAACAATGTTAACATATATTTGAGATGGAAAATACTAAGCAGTATGATAAAATCTCAACTTTCCTTTCAGTCTGTTTAATTTATTGTAGCAGTAGGGGGATGCATGTCCTAACCTTGCCATAAAGTGGCAGTAAATTCTGCTTTAGAAATAAAAGTTGACATGCATGATAACTGTGAGAAAATCTAAACTTATGGTCTTACAACCCACACTGGGTTTAAAACAACCCAACTTGATTTAAATTTGGTTTGAACTAATTAGGGATAGGGTTGGTTATCAATTTTCTTCCAAAAAAAAATAGGTTAAAATCACCCGTTTGTTGAATTAGAGCTACTAAATGTGGACCAAGAAGGGAGTATCACTGTGGTGGATTTGCTTCCTCCTCATCACACCTCTGTTACCAGCAGAAAGAATTAGTCAGAGCAAAGGAAGTGAAGGAGGCAAGAGTAAACATCTCAGCTCTGCTTTTGGAACCCTGTAAATCTTTTTAAAATGGACAGAGAAGGACAGAAGAAATGTGAGTCATTCCAGAAATGCGAAGGAGCTGCTTGTTTTGTGAATATAACAGGACAAAATGCTACAGCTGCATCATTGCGTCTGCTTGACCTCGCATAATAAAAAGCAAAATCTATTGCAAAGATGATGGCAAAAAAGAAAAAAATAAGTAAATCTGAAAGATATTGGATGCAATAAATCAAAGTAAATACCATATTTTTCGGCCTATAAATCACTTTTTTTACACAATTTGCATGCCCTGAGACTTATACACCAAAGCGACTTATTTATGTTTTTTTCCCATATTTATAAACCAATTTTCGGCTGAGATATGACCATTTTCATTCATTCTGACATTGAAAATATTGAACACTACCATTTTCAGTTGCTAGATGGCACTCGAGTAGCATGGCATGCCGTTGTGTCATGTAATAGATAAAAGTGGCTATTAATGACACAGTCGGCTTGCCAAAGCCTGCCACCTACGTCCAGCTCACCTGGAGCAACTGTCAAATCAGCTTCATTTCGCGGCGCTGCCCCAGCAAAATGCAGCTGATTTGACCATTAAAGTTCATTTATTAAGTAAAAGTTCAACTGAGACACACCTTTACTATAATGTCAAGCAAACACATAATTGTTTTAGGTGCTTACCTTGTTAAATTTCGAAGAAATTTGCAACGTTTCAACTTCCTAATTTCCTCCCTCTGCACGCTTCCGGAGCACCGATGCAACAAATACTTTTGAAATGCAGCTGACTTTACCATCAAAGTGCATTTATTAAGGAAAAGTTCAACTGAGACACACCTTTACTATAATGTCAAGCAAACAAATAATTGTTTTAGGTGAATATTTTGTTAAATTTTGAAGAAATGCACAGCGTCTCTTCCCTCTGCGTGCTCCCGCTTCGGGGTATTGGCTTTTGAAATGCAGCTGATTTGACTGTCAAAGTACATTTATGAAGGAAAAGTTAGACTGAGACACACCTTTGCTATAATTTCAAGCAAACAAATAACAGTTTTTAAGAGTTACTCTTGTTAAATTCTTGTTAAAGTCCTCCCGTGCACGCTCCCCCAGCCGCCATTTGGCAGCCAATCGATTTTTGACACAACACCGACCCACATTTTCAGCTTGTCAGCGATGACACATAATAAATGCGACTTATATAACGAAGCCATGTATTTATGTTATTTTTCCCAATTTGTTAGACATATTTGGACTGATGTGACTTATAAGGCGGTGCGACGTGTATGGCAGAATACACAGTACCTGGAATCAGTTTTAAAATCTGCAGGCTAGAAAGAAAAGAGCAGCGGGTACTCTGACTTTTGGCACATGAAGAGATGGGGAAGTTTATGAAGAAATCTTTCACTTTGATGGAAGCCTTTTAGCAAACCTGTCAGGGATGAATGCACTCACCTCAGGCTTGAACAGTCCCCTGCAAACTTTCACGTCTAACACATGCTGCCCTCCGACCTCACCCCTCCTCTCTTTTATTTGTCGAGCACTTTGGGGCAAGCGGTTTTTGGTAACTTTAAGCTACCATTGTTTCAGAAGCACCTGCTATGCCATGTAGGGCAGTTAAGGCTTTGTATTTATTTGGAAACGTGCACACGTACGCACACACACGCAGCAGCACGTAAACAAAAACCCACAATCGTCCTGCCACCAGTCCACAATCTGGCTTGTGTTTGCTTTCTGGAAGTTTTTCACAGTGTGGAAACATTTAGCTCAGATGAAACATGCATTTATCTATTTTTTTCTCCCTCTCAAACCGCAGCCCCTAAAATCAAATAAACGAGGGAGCTCTATTCTTTCCCCCCCAACTATAAAGCCCCTTCAAGAGGAATGCCGGTAATCCATGTCTACTCCTCCACCAGGCCTTGGTCCCCTCATTACCAACCATGTTGTTCCTATTACGCCTCAACATCCTCTGCTCTTATCAAGATAAACGCTGAGATGTCATTTCATTCTCCCATTTTGCCTCAAACAGGGAACACAGCTTTACTGCATGAACCAAGTCACTGCACTGACGTGGAAAACTCTGGAGTGCTCTTCCTCTTTCTCCTTTTTTCTCTCTGGATCTCCATTCAGACCAACTTTTGGCCTTCCATATGGATTTACCTAAGATCTACGTTAGGTAAAATAAAATGAAGTCTAAATCATGCTAAGTCATTTTTACTCATATTTTCAAAATGCATAAAATGAATAAAATCCCTTAACAACTTGTTAATTTAAAATGGCTGCCACAAACAACTGACCCTAAGAAATACAGAAATTATAGAACTTTACATATAAAGACCCAAGACTTGATGTGGTACTGGTACCTCAACATATCGTATACTCTGAGTGCAAAGAGACTGCTCTACCTATAAAGACCATATTTTCAGAGGTTAGAGAAGATGTGCCTGTGTTCAGAAAGTCACAGGGTCAACTCCCGGTACAGTCAACATCAAAATGTGGGTGGAAAAGGTAAAACACCCACACCTGCCTCCACCCTCATTTGCCCACAAGGCCCGCACCCCCACCATCTGCTCCCTAAACAGGTCTCTCTTGAAATGAGTTATCGTGACTCAATGACACTACCTGAATAAATAAAGGGTAAATGAAAAAATGAAAAAAAAAAATAATAATAATTCTGCCGTACACGTCGCACCGCTGTATAAGTTGCATCAGTCCAAATATGTTTAATACATTGGGAAAAAACATAAAAATGTTGCTTCGCCATATCAGTCACATCTATTACACATCACCGCTGACAAACTTGGGTCGGTGTTGTGCCAAAAATCGATTGGCTGCCAAATGGCGACCGCGGTAGCGTGCATGGGAGGACTTTAAAAGGAATTTAACAAGATTAACACTTAAAAACAATTGTTTGCTCAAACTTATAGTAAAGGTGTGTCTCAGTTGAACTTTTACTTACTTATGCACCTCTATGGTCAAATTAGCTTCATTTCGCTGGGGGGTGGGGGTGGGAAGGGGAGGTGCGCAGGGGAATGAAGCTGATTTGACAGTTGCTCCAGGCATGATCTGGGAGCTGTACGAATGTGAAAGAGTATGGCAAGCCGATTGTGTCATTAATAGCCACTTTTACCTATTACATGACACAACGGCATGCCATACTACTCGAATGCCATCTAGTGGCTGAAAATGGTAGTGTTCAAAATTTTCAGTCAGAATGAATGAAAACAGTCATATCTCAGTCAAAAATTGGATTATAAATATGGGAAAAAAACAAACACGTCGCTTCGATATATAAGTCGCAGGGCATGCAAATTATGCAAAAAACTGCAACCTATAGTTCAGAAAATATGGTATTTTGGGTCAATTCTGTCTGTCTGTTAGCAAAATATTTTATGAGCCACTGAGTGGATTTTTTTGTGAAACTTTTGTGGAAAAATTCTGTAGATGTAAATCTACGATTAACTTTTGAAGCCAATCCAATTCGAGGTGGCTGCCACTGCTACTCAACCTAAACTAACACAAAAGAAGCTATAAGTCAGTCAGTTTTACAAACACTGAGCCCAAATTTGATGTGGTAGTAACTGAGAGTCATTCCCTACACATACGTTAACAACATCTTGTGATAGACCATGAGATTTCATTCCATGTTATTTTCAAGATCTGACTAAAATGGCGACAACTCTGTAATTTCTCCACATGAAGTGTTTTATTCTAAAGCTGTCATGAAAGGTGATGAGCAGCATACATTTACTTAAGAAATCCCCATCCATCCATTATCTTTTACCTGCTTCTTCCATTTTGGGTCACGGGTGTCGCTGCTGGTGCCCATGTCCAGCAATCACTGTGCAAGGGGCGGGGTACACCCTGGACAGGTCTCCAGTCCATCACAGGATCACATAGAGACAAACGAGACAAACAACCATTCACTCTCTCACTCACACCTAGGGACAATTTAGAGTT
>NW_023620472.1:0-593 GCF_014905685.2 Nematolebias whitei
TCCCTTCAGACACATTTGGAAGCTTGAAAACATCACTTCAGACAAAATGAAAAGTTTGAAAGCATCACTTCAGACATATTGACAAGCTTGAAAGCATCCCCTCATACACATTGGCAAGTTTGAACATAACCATTCAGACATAGTGCAAAGATTGAAAACATCCTTTTAGACATATTGGCATGCTTGAAAACATCCCTTCAGACACATTGGCAAGCTTGAAAACATCCCTTCAGACACATTTGGACGCTTGAAAACATCACTTCAGACAAAAAGGCAAACTTAAAAACATCCCTTCAGACCCATTGACAAGCTTGAAAACATCCCATAAAGTCACATTGGCAAGCCTGGCAAAATATCCATTTAGATACTTTTGGAAGCTTGAAAACATCCCTTTGGACATTGTGGCAAGCTTGAAAACATCCCTTAAAACATAGTGGCATTCTTGTAAACATCTCTTCAGACATATTTGCAAGCTCGAAAACATCAATTCAGACATAAAGGCAAGTTTGAAAACATCACTTCAGACATATTGACAAGCTTGAAAACATTCTTTCAGATACATTGGCAAGCTTGAAGACATCGCTTCAAACACA
>NW_023620472.1:603-6731 GCF_014905685.2 Nematolebias whitei
AAGCATCCCTTCAGACACATTTGAATGAATGAAAACATCCTTTTGGATATAGTGGCAAGCTTGAAAACATCACTTCTGAAATATTTGCAAGCTTGAAAACATCCCTTTAGACACATTGGCAAGCTTGTAAACATCCATTTAGATACTTTTGGAAGCTTGAAAACATCCCTTTGGACATTCTGACGTGGAAGCAAGTAATAAAGCAGACATAGAGGCAAGCTTGAATATATCCTTTCAGATGCATTGTCAAGCTTGAATTCTTCCATTCATACATAGAGGTTAACTCGAAATCATTCTTTTAGACAAATTGGCAAGCTTGAAAACATCCCTTCAGACATAGTGGCAAACTTGAAATCATCCCTTCAGACACATTTGCAAGCTTGAAAACATCCCTTTGGACATAGTGGCAAGCTTGAAAATATCCTTTCAGACGCATTGTTAAGCTTGAATACATCACTTCAGACATGGTGGGAAACTTGAAAACATCCCTTCAGACACATTTGCAAGCTTGAAAACATCCCTTTGGAAATTGTGGCAAGCTTGAAAACATCACTTAAAATATTGTGGCAAGCTTGGAAACATCTCTTCAGACACCTTTGTGTAGTAGAACATATGCATGAGATATATATTCATACTGTTAAAACGGATTCTTTCATTTTTCTGGACTGTATAAAACGTGCACCTGAATTTCATGAAATGTGGACGTGAGACGTTAATTTTCTTTGACTCACCACGACAGTGGGTCATTTATTAACAGAATCAAGTTTAACACATCACACATTTACATTAATTGGCAAGAATTGAGAATAACGACAGCTTATTAATCAGTTTACAGGAGTGAACAATGCGGCGATTGTTCTCATTTCCAGAAGAACAGACGTGTACCACACGGCGGTGGTGAAACTTTTCTTCAGACATTTCTAAAAATATCTGTAAAGATTTTAGCAGATAGAAGAATTTTAAAGATGGAAAGATGAAGTTTATCTTGAGAAAGATGTATGAGGGAATTTGTCTGTTTTAACCAGAACCAACACGCTCCTTCTTTTCCAGCTTGGCCCAACGGTACGCTTGGTTGAGATCGAACTTTTACCTTTTCTGAAGATAGTTTCAGCGTTGGTGTAGAGCTCTCCTTTCAACTCTTTCAGCGTCTCCGTGAGAACAGCTAAACCTCGAGAGTCGTGTGGAGGTCATCCAAGACAGACTTTCATAATTCCCAGAATCTTCTCTGGTTCAGCTTGATTTTTCTTTCATCAGCATCCTGAATTCCAGCCTTCATGAACTCTGTAACTGCTGAGTTTCAGAACTGCTACTCCATCTTCAAGACTGAGCTTACTGCAGCTTCAAGACTGAGCTGAACTGAGCATTGAACTAGGAAGTGTCAACATTTAAAGAAGGGTCACTTCCGGTTCAATTGAGAGTTTCTGATTGGTCGATGGACCAAAACAGAGGTGTGTTTTGTGATGTAAGGTGTTATGAAAAGTCAAGGAAAAGATTAAGATTGTTTAAGAACAGACAGAAAGATATTATGAAGGAACCAGACTTCGTGGAGTCACTTCTTCCAGTATCTTGCTGTAAAAGTTAAACATGACATTTCTTTTCAGCAAACTTTTCAGTTGACCGAAACTTGAACTTTGAACACACTTACAAACTTACTCACTTCAAACAGACGATCAAGAAATGAATCATTACTCTGTAACGTATTCCAACTTGATTTCACTTTGAATGAGGATTAAAAATCATTATACTGTTTCACAGTTAATTAAAATGATTAGTTCACTTCAACATGTAAACACGGTTTGAACTAAAACACAATTTGATTATCAAAACATTTGTAAAATGGTAATGATAATAAAAAGTAGTCTTCTTCACTTGATTAATTCAAGAAAGAAAGTCTCAGGATGGGTCAACCTGTATTTCTGGATGCAAATCAATGAAATGACAAGTTCTGTCCCATATGGTTCTTAAGGTCAAGGTCTTGACCTTAGGTCTAGTTCACTACAGTCCCCCCTTTGGAAATCATCGCCTGTCCATGGGGATGAATTCCAAACATGAACTTACGCCTTCGAATGTCCTTGAGCTTGATGTAATCCAGCAAGGAAGACCAAAGTCAAAAGTAATCCAGCAAGGAAAACAAAAGTCAAAAGTAATCCAGCAAGGAAAACAAAAGTCAAGGTAATTCCACAATGTTCTTGGTAATTCCATTGTGTTGATGATAATTCCATTGTAGCAATGCTTTAACCCCTTGGAAACAGAGTCTGTAATCCATTGGAAAAAGTCATATAATCCACAACGGCAAATCCACAACGATTGGAAGTGTTGATTGATCAGCATACAGAGGGGTTCCCTTGGATTGAACTGAAGATGCAGCCACTGGATGAAGAGTGGAGACCAACGTCAGGATTGTAGGTCTCCTCCAGCGACGGTCGTCTCTGGGTGACGTCCAGTCTGTGCCGTTCTGGTTCAAATGTGACATGCAATTATGTGGTTTAAGGTGGGCTTATGAAGGGGATTTTACATAAGGCCTTAAACTATATGCACCTGGTGTGTAAGCTATTATGATTGGGAACAGCTACAGCTACCAGTTAAGGGGTGGAACATGCTGAAAACGGTGACTATAGGGGTTTATACCTATAGAAGAGTGTTCCAAACTATTTTCCATTCCTAACTTGGTTTAAGTTAGCTTTACATGGTAAAATATAGTTTGGTTCAATTGTCTGTTGTCTTTTAGACGAACGACTTGAGATTGGGTGTTTGGTTTCCCATAAATGTTTTGGAAGTCTATGGCGAGACTCATCAAAAAGAATTAGCTATCCCCCCCGAATAGAATTGTTCGAGTAGGTTCGGCTTAAGCGTTGTGAGATCAAAGTAGATTATGGTACTTAAGGTAGCATTAATCTATATTGACTCCGCAAAGATTAAAATCACTAAATGAACTGCATGTTGGCATGGTTAAAGGCCTCTTAGTCTCTAACTTAACTACACAACAAAATTCATTCTTGCTTGGGGTGTTCAGAAACAATACCAAAACCAATTAAACGATGTCTCAACATCGACAAAAACAGTGACTAAGCAACCAGTAAAACAACGTTTCAACATTGACAAAAGCAGTGATTAAGCAACTAGAAAACGACGTTTCGGTGCGTCACTCACTCTGGATGTCAGATTTGCTCACGTTATCGCGTCTGGTAGCATTATCCTAACTGGCGTCACCCCCCTTCGGTCATGGGAGACCGCGAACACGGGTGAGGACGTCGCTCCATGAGCTAAAGTTAGGCTGTCCTTGAGTAGTTTTAACTGTTTGCGCAGCTGAAAGAGGACTTTTAGGTCTGGATTGAAATCTAGTTTACCTTTCGATGGGGTGTATTTGTCTGGGTCAGTCAGATACAGTATCATCGATTCAATTGCAGGACCATCCAACTTCAGACGTTGGATGATGTCTGGGTCAGGTGAAAATGACTTTTCATATTTTAAAAGAACTTGGCGAATTTTGTCTCTTTCTTCATCAGATGTCAGAGTGTCGGCTTGGGCGACCACCTGTTCAATCTGTGATGAGACTGTTGAGGGTTCTTGCTCCGTGGGGAGCTCCAACGAATCCTTTTCTGAGTCGTCGGACCTGTCTATGGGTAAGACACCATAGGTTTGAGGTCCTTGGTCGACGTCCTTGGTTGAGAAAAGAGCGATGGCCTGTGATGGTTTCGCGAAACATACTGGCCCAGCTTCTTGACTTGGTACCAGGTTATCTGGGAGTCCTCCCAGAACTGGAATGCCTAGTTCAAAATCATGAAAATCAGGTTCTGAGTGTTCAGTTTGCGATGACTCATCATCGTTTGTGTGTGAGTTTACCCCCCCTTCGTCCGATGAGGGGTTGTTGGAGGCAACGACAGCAATGTCTTGGTGTGTTTCACCGACATCTGTAATGTTGTCATTCGCGCCTTCAGACTTAGTAGCGATCACCTCACTACCTTGTGCTTCAGGTTGGTTTCCCATTTCAGCGTTTTTCAAAGTTTCTAAAAACCTTTGTAGTTTCTCTGTCTCTTCCGAGCTCAGAGGTGTAGGGCCTTGTTCCTGGGACCTTTGTGATTTTATCGCCTCGGTTCGTTTCGTCCGAGGTGGGGGAGGGTTAGGAACGTCTTTTGGGGGTTCCTCTTCGGATTTCCCCTGATAATATGGGTCCTCTTGGATCCCATATCTTTGCGTCCTACGCATGCCCCATTTACGATAATCACGTTCATCCTCTGAAAGAGGAGCCTTTTTGTCCCAGCGTGCACCTTCATAACGTGGTTTGTTAGTTTGAAAATACTGCTTTTTCTCGCCTGTTTTAGGAGGAGGTGGCGACGCGCGCCTTCCTTCCATTTCTAGGGAGTGGGGTTTAACCTTTATACCAGGAAACACTTCTATGGGCGTCTTAGCATGAGAACATGCCTCGAACACATTCACAGCACACTGTTGCATGTTTGGTGGAGGAGACCTGTTCAGGTCTGTTCCTACCACCTTAGGTGAGGGTGGTTGGATGGGCTTAAAAGCAAGAGGTGTGTAATAGATTTTTGGAGGTGTTGGTGGATGACCTGGACTCTGTCCACGGTCTTCTCTGGATTCCAGACAACCTCGCTCCTCGTCATTACTTTTATTTGTTGCCGCTCTTAGTTTCTGCTCACATGCTTTTAAGCGTTCCTGTGATGTTTGACATTCACTTTGTAAACGCATAACTTCTTCCAGTAGTATCTCTTTATGCACTTCGCGTTGTGCAGATCTTTTTTAAGCACATCTATCTCAGTTTCGCAGCGGGAAACTTGTGACACTGTCACGACGTGATCCCGTCTTAATGCAAAGTAAGATTCTTTCAGCAACATTGCCATTTTAGCCAGCTTTTCATAGCTTGACATTGTAATTTCTGTAGAGGTCACACTCTCTGCAACCTCCATCAGATTGTCCAATAACTCTTTTGGGTTCATGCTGTCCGCCTGTTTGCCATATGGATGTAAGGATGCTGTCAGCAGTGCTAACGCATTCTCTAAACAGCCCTTCATCTCATAAGGATCAAAATCTTTTTTAATCACACCTGTCATGGTCATTCACTGTGTAGCACTTTATCTGGTGAAACAGTTGCCAGCTTCAGATATTTTACAGGTAAATATATGTATTCAAATGTCATTGAGTTTCACACTATTTTAGCTCTGGGTTTACACAAAAATACTGTTATAAGTCAACTTATTCAGAGGAATAGGCACCTGTCTCGTAGGCTTTACCCCAATTCATGAATATTTAAGTAAATGCTTCTATGCAGTTTTACTTTTTATGTGCTTATTTCTTGACAGATACTAGATTACCAAGCTCCTCAGTGTTTCTTACTCTAAAGCACTGAATTTTTATAAACCTGCAATTTTTCTAAAAAGTCTCACAGCAATCATCAGTTTAAAAACGCTTTTTAAACCGTTTACTTCCAGAAACTCGCTATTTAACAGCTACTCATAGAACCAGGTGGTGAACAGAAAAAGAAAAATTGATGATGTGTCAGGATTAATCAGTTTTTCTTCAGAAAAACTGTTATACTCCTGTCCTCCTGCCAAAATCTTCTATTTAAAAATAAATAAGAAGATGTAATTGTTTAGGTGGTAACTTAAACAGAAAAGTTTCTTTTTTCTGATAAGTTTACTCTTATTTAGTGATTTAGCAATTAAACGTGTATTATATTTAGCAAATGAGTAAACTTTATCAACTCTGTGAATATCTGTAACTGTATCTTTTTTTAAAAGTTTCTAATTTTTTATTTTGCACCTCCATCAGAGGAAATTACCAGTGAATAAAAATGTGTTGGTAAATGCCTTTCTGCATAAATACCTTAATTACTTTTTAAATGCAAGATAACAGTGATTATTCAGCTTGAGGAAGTTTGTTAACTCAAAGTTCGTCTTACAGAAATAAATACGTTTAATTTCACTCAAAAACCTAAAGATGAAGTGAAACTGTGATATCAAGTTTCCACAGGAGGGGGCAGTGTTTAGCTTTCTACCAGCAGGAGTCTATGACGACGTCCTGTCGACGTTCTGTTGACATCCTGCCGTTAGCCGCTTAGATAAAGTTAGCTTCGGCTAAACTCGGTTAAAATCAACATTTCTGAACGGATTTAA
>NW_023620473.1:0-6728 GCF_014905685.2 Nematolebias whitei
CATCTGGCGCCGCTCGCTTCCTGGGTACCCTGACCTCCTGGGCCGGGACAGCGGATTGACTTGCTGGGTCGATCTCCGTTAGATCAGCCGATCTAGAAGACTGAAGGGTCGGCGGGATCTCAACAAGGGGTGAACCTACAGGAGTAATGTTTTCTATTATGACCTGCCTCCTAATTTGTGGGGTTGTGGCAACTAAAATGGGCATCTGACGAAGCTGTTTCAGCCGCATAGGGGCAACCTGTAAACCTTCAGATTCAGCAGTTTCTGAATGGGTCAAGCCTTCCGGTGTTAAGATCGGAGGCTCAGAATCTGATGGGCTGGTTGGGTCAGTGAGGGCCGTGCCATCGGTACTCAGAGGACCGGATCGGCTCGCCTCGCTACTTAAATACCTGTCAAAGTCATCCAGGTAGTTTTCCAGGAGACTTAGATCGTTATGATCTAATGGAAGTGCAGTCGATCTTCCAGGGGATATCTCTACCTCCATGGGCTCGGTTTCATTATAGGATGTAGTTGGCAAAAGGTCAGGTGGGCCATTAGTTGGTTCCTGGGGCTGGCTGGCTATCTCGGGTGGGGTTGTAGGGACACTAACACTGGCTCGTCTACCTTCTTCCCTAACTACCATGGGCACGGAGACTACCGGAGGGCTAGTCGTTAACCCTGCCGTTAAAATGACCATGATAGATGAGGGCGTGAGCTCTCGGGGCTCCTGTGTGACCCTAAAGGAGGGGCCGTGAACCAACGGCAACCCTGTGGCCAGATGGTAGGCTACATGCCTGGTAGTTTTATTTGTGTTTTCCCAGAGTTTTACTATTACTGGGTAATATGTGGCTCTCCGAGGCATGGCTATTCTAGGTATATAGGGTTCAGAGCCCTCGGCCGAGGTCCAGATGACCTTGCAGGTGCTCTCTACCTCCCAGCACTCTTCTGCAGACACCTGAGGAAGACTGGCGGGCTCATCAGAGACCAAAATACCATGTACTCCAGTCGCAATTATAACTTTAGAGTGGCAGCCCTGGCACCACCAGGTTGGACCCACGGCCCATAGAAATCGGGTATCTTCCAACCCCAAAAGGCAATAGCAGCAGACCATTTGAGGTCCTATTGCTGTTGAATTTTTGGGGCGCTGATCCTGCATTTTGACTGTTGTGGCTTATTTGGTTTAACCTTTGCCCTTAATTATTTTTTAGAGTGAGGTTTTCTTAAACCGATAAAGGGTGGTTCTGCCCTGTCGTCTGGTGATCCCACAATAGGTGTGGGTAATGAATTTCTCCCACTCTTCCAATTGGTTTAATTGTTGGGTTGTGATCACTGTTTTCCAATCACAGTACCCAGGTAACAGTAATCCTGAGGTATTTGAGATGCCGTATTCCCTATATGTAACGCTAATGTATTTATCCTGCCCTGCAGTTTCTATTTTTTGGATTTTGCATACGTCACCACAAGGGGTTACTCTAATCCTCTGGATCTGCTGGTGGTCGTACACTTTCTCTCCACAGTGGCAGAGGATGATTTCTCCGGTTTTTGTCGTTACTACGAGTTTGTCCGGAGCTGTGAAAGCGAACGCCCAGTTGCTGTAGACTGTCGCTGTGGTCAGGATGTAAAACAGCATCTGCATTCTGCTCCTTATGCTTTCTAAAAAGAGAGTACATGTAATGTAACATGACAAAATAATAACAATGAAATCAAGGTCTGCTTCCACTCTCGGTCCTCATTGTGTCTTTGAAACACTCAACTTCGTATTGCTGGGCCTATACAGGCCGTCAGCTATCCATTGAGCATTTACCAGACCGATGATACCTCGAGTTTACAGAAAAAATAAAATCAATCATAAAAAGAGAGAAAAATAACATTTAAACACTAAATCAATCTTTTAAAGTTTAATAAGAGTTAGCAAAAGCGGGGAGGGGTAAAGCTGTTGTTGGTTATTTGATTACTTCTGTTATCATCTCGTTAGATTGGCTTGTCTCATCATCCTCCCGAGAGTCTGCGGCCTTCGCTCCCCTCCGGTGCAGGGGGAGCTGGATCAGGTCTCGGCTTAAAGATAGCGGCATAGGTCATCATCCACACCACTATAGGCATTGTGGTGCAGAGGCTGGCCCAATAGGCTATTGCACAAATTCCCCAGCCCAGACACCACCCAATTAAGATGGCCAACTTTTTGGTCCATTTACGTCTGTTCTGTGGTTGCAAGGATACTATCTGGTACAGCATATTTGCCAACACCGTGACGGCCACTGTCCCTTCGACTATGGTCGCTACAATTCTCCCGGTGGTACCTCCACAGCTTGTGACTGGTATTGGTACCGGAGTAAGCGCTGCCGCACATTCAAGGCTAATCACTATGGAATCTTCTATCAGCCATGCTGAAATTATGATCTTTTGCAGATAGGTGAGTTTGATTCTTCCTAATAGATAGGTAACAAAGAAGTGAGGTGATATCTCAGGTCGTCTGAGTATCACATGGGATACTATCACTCTGGCGTAAGTCTGAACCGCTACTGGAAATCTTATCAACCTTTCCTTACTCCAGTCTCCTGTGTGGCAGTAGCACATCCATGCAACCATTGTTAAAAAGTATTCTATATTGCTCCCATTAAAATAGGCTGGACATTCTGACAAAATGGTAAGATTGGGGGTCATTGTAGTCTCTGTCTCCCAATCTATAATACTCACATCGATGGTTGGAGTATAAGACACGCAGTCGTCTTGATTGTCCATAGAGATTTTTGAATTGCTTCTGTCCTGATCCTTGCTCTTTACTGCTCCCGGGGTGAGAGTGAAGCCGCTTCCTTGTTTATCTAATTTACGGTTGAGCCGCACCCTACTCTGATGGGGGTGGCCTATAGCTCCTCCTCCATGGACGGCATCCAGCTCTGAGGCACTCTTGTAAGAATACTTTACCTAATAAGGCAACAGCTATCATCCCGACTACGCCTAACAAATAAGGCCATACTTTGAGGAAGATACTAACTATCCATCCTTCTACCATTTCTCCTCCCTCTTTGATTACTTCACCTACGCCTTTCACCACCTCTGTGACCTTTCGGCCAACGGTGTAACTAACGGTTTCATACCATGCGCAAGTGTGTTCATCTTCCTGTGTGCCACATTTCTTCCAGTTTTCCTCTGGATACTGGCATGTGAGATTCGAGTAGATTTTATTCGGGCCTACCCACTCATAGCCCTCTATCTCATCGCCCAAGCACAGGCTGCGTCTCACTGCGTGGCCTTCTACTAAAGCTATCATTGAATCCGAGACAAAGGGAACTATTACTCCTTGAATGTGTTTCCTGGCGTGAAGCTGATATCCTAATATCTTATCTACGCAGGTACCCTCAGGTATCCATCTTCTCCACTTGCCGCTATGTTTTTTCCACACTACTTTTGCTGCGTGCAAGGTGTATTCAGACCCATAATAACTCTTACAGTAGCTTTCCCATCCTGGTATCGTACCACAAGGCCTTCGAGCTAATGTAATGACACATTGTGTTTTTGCCTTATCACAAGTCATGTGCCATGGTCTGGGACTAACATACCTATCCGGTCTATACAGGGGACTGGCCCATATGTCTTGCTCTTTAGAATAGACCGTGGCCAAATATTGATACTTAATCCAGTAGTTATTTGAAAGTTGCAAACATGGGGCTACCCATTCTCTAATTTCTTCTTCCTGAAATCCCCACCATGTTCTAGAGTCATCTCGTTGATGATATTCATGCCATGCTTGGAGCAAGATTTTAACCGTTTGTTGTCTACGTAATTCTGTGCAGTCATATCGCCATGTGGACATAACGGCGACCTCTGTCTCCCATAATCTACATCTAGGCGATGCTCCACTACTTTCCCACACCGAGTTGTTAAGACTAAGAAAAATTCGCTCGGCTACACATTTGTCTATTTTGTCAAAATCGCCCTTAGGTGCATTGAGAAGCTCATCTGGTTTTGGTAGTTTCTGTATATACATGTCTGTATAATATGGTCCCATGAGGCCCTCATGAGTCCTGGCATACCCCTCCACGAAGTCACCTTCGAAGTGAGGCAGCCCAGACGCAATCCAGACCCATGGTAATGTCGCATTCAACCAGTTCTCATGCCAGGCATTATGTGGGTGGAATATGGCTGCCCAACTCCAGTAATAATAACGCTGATTCTGTACTGGAGTTATGGGTAGATAATTTTGAGTTTGGCATTCAGAATATAGGTTCCAACAACAATATGGTAGCTTACTCATTTTAGTCTTCATACATTGCTCTTTCAGGTCAGGTCTGGCAATCATTTTTATCCCATTTATCTCTGTTGTTTGGTACTGATGCGATTGGAGCTTCATTTTGGCCTTAACTGTGGCATGGGGAGGCGGTGTAGGGCGCCTGTTAGATCCCCAGTCTGTAGCATTTTTCTTGAGTGTTCTTTCATATCGTATTGTGTGAATTACCTTATTAGTGGTCGAATTCAGGTTTTTACCTGTGTGATTCCTTCGAATGAGAGGGGGGATCCGGTCACAATCTAAGTGGATGTCGCCCCAGAACTCCCGACGGGGGAGAATTGCCTGGCAGCTGTCGTTTTTAGGTGGGGCCGGAAGAATTACTTCTCGGTCCCAGTACCCTTGATGTTTTAATCCAATCAACGGTCGACATATCCAATCGCAGTGCCACTCGGGGGGTCCGTCCTGGGGCTGTATCCAATTACATCTTGTTGATCGCTTGATCTGATCTTTCAAAATTGCTATTCCGATGACTCTTTTCTCTGGTAGTATCATTAGATTTGTGACGACCCAATTGGGTCCGTCAGATTCTGGTTCGGTGGAATGGTCTGCTACTGTTAGGTTTCCGGCCATTAATGCCGCGCTCCATCCTGCCGTGACTTTCAGTCTGTTCATCCAGGCCTGATGCCCCTCTTTCTTTAATTTATTCCAAGCTGCTATTTGGTTCTGTGTGTTCTTTGCCGGGTTCCATGGTAAGGAAATATTCTGTATAGCGATATCCCAACAGTTCATGTCTGCATATTTTGATTTTCCATGGGCAATTGCCACATGTGTCAGGCTCCAGGGTCTGACTCCGGCTTGGTATAAGATAACCAACAACATTGCTAAGCCTATTAACACTACGAGTCCCCGCAGCAGGGTTCGCAGGCAAGTCGCTTTATCCAAAATCGTAATCCTTTGACGGTCCATAGGTCGGTTTGGGGTCGCTTCATCATCGCTTTCATCGCTATTTGGATCATCACTGTTGGGGTTTCTGTTTCTCATGTGAATCATTTCGAGAGGGGCCCTTGCTCCTTCGTCCTCGATGTCTCGGCTCTGAGTGTCGGCGGGCTGTCGTTACTCGTCCTTTAAGGAGTTCCAGGTATATAGGAGAAGGGTGTGGCAGCCCTGGTTGTAGTCCTTTCCACACCCATTTCCATTGTCTTACCTACCAACATTTGATTTTGCGTTTGGGTAGATATGGAGTCATGACTGGGCCATGTTCCATGTCCATAGGGGAGTCTGGCCTGTACACATTCGCTAATGTTTCTATTTGCATTATTAAGAGGCTTTCTTGATATAGGACTCGTACTGCATAACCACCTTCTGTCCAAGGCCAGAGTATGCGATCCGATTCAAGCATTCGCTGTCTTTCAATTCTTATAGGCAGATGTTGATTTTCAATTATGTACCGATTTGGGTTTTCCATTCTTTTGGTTATGGCTTCCACCATTTGTGGGCTTGTGCTCCAGATTATTATGCCTCCTATCGACACTTCGAAAAAACGGCTTTGATATGGTTCGTGGTAATTAGGTCCCCATCTGAACTTCATCTCTTTTCCCCATAGGGTTAGGTATACCACGTTGAATATCCATGGAGATGTTAGTGGACAAGGTTGGGGATATGACCCTACGGTTATTCTGGGGAGATGTATTTCCTCTGAACTCTGTTCCTTTTGGGGGTCCTCTAGGGGGGCCCTTCTTTTGTACTGGAGGTTTGAGTAGAAATAGTCTATTGAGTGGTTATCCCAATTGGGGAGGTTGAATTCTGGTTTGTCGAGCCATACTATGCCATTTGTAGTTTTTAAGGCTGGTATCTTCGAGCCAGTTTGTTTGCACTTAATCAGTACGTTGGCTACTCCAGCGCTAAGGCGTTTTGAGTCTATAATATCTTCCTCACGTACGGGGCGCCTGGTGAAGGTGCGATTAGACATGCTCGCTTAGGGTATCTTGTCTTCTGGTAGATCGGATGCGTGGGCTGCTCGGGTCCAGGTCCTCTGTGATCTCTATTCGTTACTCGCCCTTTATAAAGTTCTACACTGAGCGGTGAGGGGTGGTGTAGGTCTGGTCTTAATCCTCGCCACACCCACTTCCATTGCCTGACTGACCATTCAGAGGGTTCTCCTAGGGGTCCCTCCGTTGGCTCAAGCTGATCGCCAAGATAGCTAATCATTTCATCCCAATCACCATATCTCTCCATTGCTTCTCCCATAACTCGCTCCACCAGCTCCTCTCTTGCGGCCTTATGCTGGTCGTAGGCTTCTCCCATCTCTGTCAGCGCTGTTGTCAGGCTGATCAGCGGGTGTCCTCTGTAAGATACTTTTATTCTGTTAGCCGCTCGTGTGGGGTGTGAACCCCACCTGTCAAGTGGAGTTTGGACTCGATCATACAACATTTTCAGGGGTAACTGGGTATTTTCAATCACCACTCGTTCTGGTTCCGCTATTCTCTTGTTGATTTTTGTTCTCAGCGTTGGGCTCGTAGCCCAG
>NW_023620474.1:0-6726 GCF_014905685.2 Nematolebias whitei
CTACACCCCCCTGAACATAAGAGGATCTGCGGTGGAAGTGGTCTCCAGCTACAAGTACTTGGGTGTACACATGAATGACAACCTCAGCTGGAGCAACAACACCACCAGCCTGATCAAAAAAGCTCATCAGAGACTCTACTTCCTCAGACGGCTGAGGCGAGCTGGTCTGGGAAGCTCAGTCCTCACCTCCTTCTACAGGTGTGCAGTGGAGAGCATCCTGTGCTCGAGCATCAATGTGTGGCATGGAGGCTGCACAGCTGCAGAAAGAAAAGCTTTGCAGAGAGTGGTGAAGGCTGCACAGAAATCTGTCGGAATCAGCCTCCCCACCATCACAGACATCTACACCTCCAGATGCAGGAAGAGGGCCACCTGCATCATGAAGGACCCCACTCACCCAGCACACACACTTTTTGCCCCACTCCCCGCAGGAAGGCGGTTAAGGAGCATTAAGTGCAGAACCACTAGACTGAGGAACAGCTTCTACCCTGAGGTTGTTAGACTCACGAATCTCTAACTAGAATAATCACTGTGAAAAACCATATCATGTTGCTGCTGATCTTTTTCATGTTGCTGCTGAACTGTTTCAATGTTGATGTGTTCATGCGTGCACATCCGCTCACACAGACTCATGTTCATGTTTGTGCTGATGTTCAGTGTTTTATGTTATGAGTGCTTAGTGTATATTTAGTTGATGTATTTTTTCTTAGTTAATATCTTAGATGTTATTACTGTTCTATGTCGTATAGGCTTCGCCCTTTAAGGCTGTCGCTGATGAGTTTATCCCGTTATGCGCAAGCATCATACTGAAAAAATTAGTCCACGCCCACCTGCTGTGTGGGCCCCACCCGATCCGTATAAGTTACATTAAGAGCGGGTAATCGACTCCCATTTTTCTTCAGCAAGCTAATATAAAACAACTGACCTTCAACGAGATGTCCAGCTCCAACACCATCCGCTTGTGTCCCTCCTGCAAGACCGGTTACTTGCTCAGCTTCGACCGGCATGACACCTGCGAGGGATGCCTGGGTCCCCGCCACGTCGCCCGCACTTCCTCCTGCCGCCTCTGTGACGAGCTTCCACCGGAGGAAAGGCAGAGGAGAGCAGCCTTGTTTAAGGCTACCATCGAGGACTGCCTGTCCGTGGGGGGAGACTGCTCGCTGGACGACGCCATGGATTTTTTCGACGCCGGCTCTCGGAGTGAATCGGGTGATTCCTCTGGGACCGGTGACGTTAGCAGCAGCCCCGACGCTCGTTCCCTCCTGGGGAGCGCAGTGTTGGAAAGAGGGAGGCCGAGCGGATGCATGCAAACATTCACCATTCGTATTCTTCAGCGACGGAGGACATCAGCGTACTGCTTACGATTTTGCTCTCCCTCTTTATAAAAAACAATTAGGTGCTGATGCTGGGATTTTAATTTACATATAATTGTATGGTTATCTTCAAGCACAAATAGCAGCAGCAGCTAACTGTAGCACTTCTGGTGCAGCCTTCAGAACTTTTAAAAGGGATGTTTCTGCTGGGATAACTGAGGTTTATAAAATAACTTTTGCATGAGGCTCTATAGAATTTTTAATTTAGCAGCAGTTTATAAACTAGAGATCCACTTTGGTTTTGGTGCCAACTTAGATTAGCTAGTTTGTTTATCCAGTCTGAATTAAAGTATAATTCTTCACACATGGGCCATACAGAGAGCTATCTACAACAGGTAAGATATTGTTTGTTGCAATTCTAAAATGTAGGGGAACACCACCTCAGAAAAAGAACACCTCATCTCAGAAAAAGAACACCTCATCTCAGAAAACAGTTCATCTCAGCTTAAACAGAAAAAGAGTTCACCTCATCTCAAACAAACATCATTCATGTCTTTTGTGTTTGAAAATGTTTAAAATAAGATGCATCTATTCCCTTGGGAACAAACAGACTTTGCTTTACAGGTGTTCATCTCAGCACTAACTTCTTAGTTGACACTAATGAAAGTGTAATACAAAAAAAAGCTGTCACTGTGTTAACTTCACTGCCAATATGAAGTCATTTCCCATGAACCGGACAGATCATTTTAATGAGCTTTGGTTCAACTGATCTCAAAGTTGAAACATCTGCTGAGACTTTAGCTTATATTAAAAAAAAAAAGGAGTATTACTCCCAGGATGGGTTCCCATGAAGAGAACACATTTTAAAGAACCCTTTGTTTAATGACATTTTCTTTTCAGGAGATGAACAGCGACACCTTTTGAAGAACATTGCATGTTATTTCAAAATTTTCAGAACTGAATGTTTATTCATGAAAATGTGTGTTTCAAGTAATCTCTCTTTAAGATAATCATTTGTCTTATTTTTCTCTTTTAAAAGAAGAGTGACTTTTTAAAGGCAGACAGAGAAAATGGACTTTAGATTTTATAAAACATGACAAAGAGTTAGGACCACCCCTGTTCTGAGAGGTGCACCAAAGTCAATCTGTAACACACAGACCGTTAAGTTTCACTTCTTCGTCTTCAGTTCTACTTCAAGCACTTCAACTTCTCAACTTCTGCTACACGCTTCTTGAGCTCGGAACTGGGAGAGGAAAACTCAGTTTCTGCATGGAAGAGGAGCACCTTTTCTGCACAGAGACGGGACCAAAAGATACAGAAGAAACCCTGCAGAACCAGAAGCAGAACCTGGCATTAACCTGAGATTTGTTACCAGAACCATCACACCGCAGAGGAGTGGGAAAATCCCAGCTGACTCCCATATGGACCCTCGTCCCTCTAAGATGACAGGTGAACTTCGAGGAAAAATCAGCCTCTAAGTCACCAGAACATCTGGGCTGGTACCATTTTTAAGCAGCTGTTGGACCATTCCTGACCATCTCTTTCTGGTAGGAAAGAGACTTTCAAAGCAACTTCTGGTGATCATACATCACAATAATCTTGCTTTACACACACTATCTAACCTCCCAAACACCTGGACTTCTATTGTGCAATACGACTGACATTTCATACTCTCAGTCACCTTAACTACCTCACTAATATCCATGATGTGCAATACAATTGTGTAATACTTGTATTTTTTACTTTCATTATTATATCTATATTGCGTTACATTTTTTATACTTTTAGTGTGTGTTTAGTGTTTAATGTGTGTTTTCTTAAGGCGTGTTTTTGCACTGGAAAAAGGAGTGGCTCTTAATTTCATTGTACTGCGTATAATGACAATAAAGGAATTCTGATTCTGACTACAGCTCATTTAAACACAATTTTAACTACTCCACAAACAGAACCAGTCCAAAAATCTGCCTTTTTAAAGTTTCACTGATTTGAATAATCAATTAGACCTTTGATACAAAGCTATTTGTTATTCATTTGTTTGTTATGCATAATCTTCATCAGCTATATCACAGATTATTATTTTTGTAATAAAATACATAAAATCAACTAAATTTGTGATTATTTTGACACATCTGTGTGTACTGATTTGTCTGATTTTTGTATAACTGATTTGATGCCCTTTAAACCCGAGAAAATAATTCACGTTTCAGTTTACATTTAATTTGGGGTTAGAGACTGATTTTTCCTCTAAAGAGAGGTGGTGCCCACACACACAACGAGGTTATTTGAATAATAAATGCATATCTTATGAGCTTAACTCGTAACTGATAATTTACAATATATATCCAACCCCATATCCCTCTACAAAAAATAAATCAAAAACACTTTGAACGATCTAAACTACTGCTTTAGCTACAATCCTTAATGTAGTTGAAAATTATTGTGGGACAGAATTCAAGTGTAAACATCGTCCATGGCTTCTCCTTGCTTTTGAACTAAAAATACTGTAAAACCTCAGGAATGTTCTCACAGCTTCCTCAGAAAATACAGCGTCATGCTGCTCTACAGGGGAACTCCAAGAAAAAAAAAATATATAGTGACAGCTACTTTATCAACCTCTCTGTTGGCCCTTTAGAGATGATGGAAGCAAAGGGAGATTCACTTCAGACAAGGAAGATACAGTGTTTCCTGTGTGTGCAGAACCTGGCAGGTGGAGAATAAAGTAAAGAAGTTAAGGAGAGGACGAAGAGAGGGATGAGAGATGAAAGAGAGAAGGGCTCGTCGCCTTCTTACTGTCCCCTAAGCTTCTCAGGTTTCCAGCTGTCTCTTCTGTAGTGAGGATGTTTCCTCTCAGCATGCCCCACTTATCAATAAGTCTGCTGGTTTAAAAAAAAAAAAAAAAGAACTAAACGAAAAGATAAAAATTGAAATGACAGCCCTTTGCATTTTAAAATAAATTAATAAACAAAAAAATGTCTTAAATATTTCAGTGCTGCCTTGAAATGTCTTATTGTTCACTGTCATGCAGACTGGCACGTCGGTGAGAAATCTGATGTTTGCTGAGGAGATTTAAAGTTTAGCTCAGGCATTTCTCAGCCTCACTCCACTGCCTCATTTATTGTTAATGAGCTATCGGGGGTGCACTAATTGTTTTTGCCTCAGAGATGATGGCCTGATGAAATAAAGATAAGGGAAGAGGAGGAAGAGATGATGAGGGGGAGTAAAGTTGCAGTTTAACAACAAAAAAGGACTAAAATTGGGATTTATGTGGGGACCACAGTAAAAATTGTCATAAAAGAATGTAATGAAGAATAAAGCAATAGTTGAAATTATTTAAAGTGGGATTCTGTAAAAGGAAATGAACAATAATTATGTTACCTGTTACAGATAACTTTGAGTGACTACAGTATGAAGAAACATTTTAATTTTAGGCAGACCTGTTTATCGCCCCATGCTGAAGGCAAAATAGTAGTTGCATTTTGCTTGTACTTTTAGCAAAATATTTCATGAACTACTGGGCCGATATTAGTGAAACAGAAACTAATCATCCTCATTTGATTACTTGTTGGAGTCATTTCAAATCAAAATGGTCACCACAGCTGGTTAACGGACCTTAGCAAACACAAAAATGACTATCCACCTTATTCCTGGGGCTCTACTATATAAATGATTATGGTACAACTTCCTGTCAGTCACAGGAAGTAGTTGTAAGTGTTGGTTAACCTTGGTGGTGGAGCACAGACTGCAGTTTATTTGAAAGTAATTTACATTCAGTTTAGCAGATAAACACAGTTTTTGTTTTGTTCACATTTATTTAACAACCATAACGTTGACTAAAATGGCCTTGCAAAGTTCAGGTACCTGATGAGTTGTTCACGGCTGCACGAACAACCAGACCAGATTAAATCAGTGGCTACATCAACAGTGTTTTGAACAGGGACCCAGAACAAACAAAAACAAGTGTTCCTGTGAAAAGCTGTATGGTTTGCACAGGAGAGATCATCTTTGGGCCGCAGCAAAATCTGACTCAGACACTGATTGGTTGAGTTTTCGACAGATGAGGAATAAATGTACAACTGCTGTCAAAGCTGCAAAACGCAACTATTTCTTATCTCAGACCTCCAAAAATCTAAATGACCCTAACAGATTCTGGAAAACTATCAAATCTCTCTCAGGCAGCCCCCAATCATCTGACCTCCCATCACAACTTCTTGTTAACTCTGTTCCTGTGTCAAATAAGCACGAGATCCTGAACTATTTCAACAAACATTTTGTTGCCATTTTGTTGCTTCTAGTTCTTTATTTGACACAGTTACTAATGGAAGATCAGCCACTTCACTTAATAACCAAACTTCTACAAATCAAATCCCTCCTACAAGTCAATCCTCAGTTAATCACACCTTCTCTTTTTCTCCATTCTCAGTCAGTGAGGTCAATAAACTGTTAAAAGATCTTGATCCTAAAAAATCTTTAGGTCCAGATGAACTTCCACCTTATTTCTTAAGGCTGGCCGCTCATATCATCACAGTCCCTGTGACCCACATCTTCAATCTCTCCATAAGACAAAACTCCATCCCAGACACTTGGAAAACAGCCTTTGTTCTTCCTTTGCTGAAGGGAGGTGACCCCACCTCACTGAACAACTATCGACCAATCTCTAAACTCTGCATTTTAGCCAAGGTTCTAGAAAAACTGATAAACTCTCAAATCAAAGATTACCTGGACTCATTTAACATCTTACTTCCTCATCAATCTGGTTTCAGGAAACAACACAGCACAACCACTGCTTCACTGAAGGTTCTTAATGACGTTGTTGAAGCACTGGATGCTAAAGATTATTGTGCTGCACTTTTCTTAGACCTGTCTAAAGCTTTTGACACTGTGGATCATGACATCTTGTGTCATAAACTCTCAGAAATCAGTTTCTCAGAACACACCATTGGTTGGTTCTCTAACTATCTTTCAGACCGGCGGCAATGTGTTCAACATAATGGCACTTCCTCCAGTTATTTAACAGTCAACAATGGTGTACCTCAAAGCTCAGTCTTAGGACCCACCCTCTTTACAATCTACATAGGTAATGTAGGTCAGAGCATCCCTAATGCATCCATACATTTCTATGCTGATGACACAGTTGTTTATTGCCGAGCTAAAAATGTTGAAAAGGCTTTCCAGCTTTTTGAAATCTGCATTCATCATCCAGACAGATTTTTTCCACCTAAAAACTTGTCCTAAATGCCGACAAAACCAAAGGGATGCTTTTTTCAAACAGGAAGTAGGTCCCAGCAGTTCTTCCTCTGATTTTATCCTCAAATCATGTCCCCATTGAGTTTGTTGATTCCTATAAATATTTGGGTATCTTGGTCGACTTGCATCTCTCTTTTAAGCTCCATGTGGAAAACTTGGTAAAGAAACTGAA
>NW_023620475.1:0-6726 GCF_014905685.2 Nematolebias whitei
AAAAAACGAAGTCCAGATGACATGATTCAACCTTTTTTGTTGTTATATACCTGGATGACTGAGAAAACAAACTTTGTGTTCTTGAAAGATAGTTTATCAATCCAAAAACCTGAGAGAGGGAGGTTTGTGAATGTTGGAGGAAGAGCAACACATCATCAGTATAAAGACTGATTTTGTGCTCTATGATTTTGCATTTTATGCCTTTAATATCTGTAGTTTGCCTGATTGCTGTGGCTAACGGTTCGATGAAAATAGCAAACAGTGAGGGGGAGAGTGGATAACCCTGTCTGGTGCCCCTTTGCAGAAGAAAGCTAGCAGATATTTGATTATTTGTTCTAATGCATGCTGATGGGGAACTGTATAATATTTTTAACCAGTTTAATAAATAATTTCCAAAACCAAATTTATGCAAAGCTGCAAATAAAATTTTCCAGTTAACTATATAAAAGGCTTTTTCTGCATCTAGAGAGAATATTGCAGTCTCAATGTTTTTACGCTAAGAACAATCTATTAAATTAAATGATTTGCGTGAATTTGTGGTTGAATGCCTCCTTTCTATAAAACCAGTTTGGTCAGGATGTATTATGAGAGGAGTTATCTTTTCCAATCTTTTTGAGAGGGCTTTACAAATTATTTTAAGATCAACATTGATAAGGGATATGGGGTGATAACTGGTAGGTAATACAGGATCTTTGCCTGGTTTTAACAGGAAACTAATGTTGGCTGAGTTTATATTTTCTGGAAGTCTGTTATTTTTTTCAGTTTCCTGTAGCATTCTGTGAAATAGTGGTGACAGGATATTCCAGAATTCTTTGTAGAACTCTGTAGGAAATCCATCTGGACCTGGAGCCTTTTTATTTGACATGCTTTTGAGGGCTTCCTGGAGTTCCACTGGTGTCAGTGGTGAGTCCAGCTCCATTGATTGATTATCTGATAATTTAGGAAGTGTCATTTTATCCTGGAATTGATCAATTTCATTATCTGATGGGTTTATCTGAGGTGAGTATAAAGCTTTATAAAAATCTATGAAAATGCTGTTTATTTTTTCAGGATCATAAACAATATTCCCAGTCAAAGCTTTAACACCAAGTATAGTTGTTTTTTCCTTATTTATTTTAAGCTGTTTTGCTAGAAAGCTACCTGATTTATTGTTCTGCTCAAAGTTTTCTTTTCTAAGATTTGTATTAAGAATTTAGTTTTTTTTTTTGTTAATAAGTTCATTTAATTCTAATTTTGCTTTACACATTTTGTCCAGCATGTCTTCATCTTGGGAGGCTTTTAACAATTTAATGGTTTCTTCTAATTCCTGAATATGTTTATTTTCTTTTTTCTTCTTATGTGATGAGAATGATAATATTTTACCTCTCATCACTGCTTTCCCTGCCTCTCAGAGAACAGATGCTGATGTTCCAGGCAAGTCATTATTATTATTATTCATTATCTTATCAGATAAGAAGCCCACTCTTCGGTAAAATATTTGATAATATCTTCATCCTCAAGCAATGATATATTAAATCTCCAGTTTATACATTTTGGGATTTATTTTCTGTTTGCTAGAGTTAAAGAGACAGGAGCATGATCACTGACAGCTATAGGATGTATCTCAGTGTCTGAGATGTCCATCAACAATGATCTGCTGACTAAAAAAGTAATCCAGACGAGAGTAAGAGTGATGGACAAGTGAGAAGAAAGTACAGTATACACCCTACGGTTCAGGTGAAGAGATCGCCATGTATCACAAAGTCCGTAATCACTCATGTACTGTTTAACTATATTTATGGACTGCCAACTGTGCTGAGTTCCTGCTCTACTACATCTGTCTAATTCTTCATTTAGACCAAAGTTGAGGTCACCTCCAAGTATAAGTGAGCACTCCAAGTGATCAGACAGTGCTGAGAAAAAAATCATGAAAAAAAGAGGTGTCATCAACCTTTGGGGCATATATGCTGGCAATACACAACTTGTAGTTATTTATACAAAGTTTTATTATTAAATATCTACCCTCTGGGTCTGCAACTGTGTCTAATACTGTAAAATTAACATTTTTGTGTATTAATATTGCCACTCCCCTTTGTCTTGCATTATAACAGGCACACAACTCATCAGGAAACTCAGGTGATTTAAGATCATCTGCAGTTGTAGTAGATGTATGGGTCTCTTGTAAAAAGACAACATCTGCCTGTAGTCTTTTAAGCTGGTTAAAAATTCCTAATCTTTTGTGTTGAGTACTTGTTCCATTCACATTCCAAGTCACAAACCTTGATGTGCCCATAGTTGTGCGTGAGTAGCTAAAGTTGACCAGTGCATGTCACCATAGAGACAAACAGATCCAACTAAAATCAGCGTTATTGCTTGAGGTTGCTGTTTAGATGTTTAGAAGCAAACAGTGATGCTTGAAGTGGAAAGATGCAAGAATATTGAGAAGATGCTAGGTGTGAGAGAAGTTGAAAGATATGAAGTTCTCTGGTGTGTGTGTGTTTTGGTGTGCTTGTGTGTACATGTTTGTTGGGTGATAAAGAAGAAAAAAGAATGATGAAGTGATCATCTTAGAACCAACATAACTGGTTTGTTCCACTTTGGAGTAAGTTGTTGGGGGAAGAATTAGTTTTGTGTTGTGTGCTTCCTTGACTGATGAAGCCTTCTGGATGGAAGGTGAAACGTTTCAGAACAAAAAAAAGAGGAAGAAGAAAGAAACTGTCCAGATGACCTGACTGAAAATTGTTAGATTGTATACCTTAATTATTGAGCATGGACTTTGTTGGTTTTGAACAAGTTTGACATGACTGTTGGTGAGGAAGAGGGCCTGCACCTGAGGAGAGGGTGTGCCAAAGAGACCATGTTAGCACCAACATAACTGGTTTGTTCCACTTTGGAGTAAGCTGTTGGGGGAAGAATCAGTTTAGTGTTGTGTGTTTCCTTGACGGATGAAGCCTTCTGGATGGAACATGAAACATTTCAGTACAAAAAAATAAAAGAAACTGTCCAGATGACCTGACTGAAAATTGTTGGATTGTAAACCTGGATTTTTGAGCATGGACTTTGTTGGTTTTGAACCAGTTTGACATGACTGTCGACGAGGAAGAGGGCCGGCACAAGAGGAGGGGGCATGCCAAAGAGAACATCTTAGCACCAACATAACTGGTTTGTTCCATTTTGGAGTAAGCTGTTGGGGGAAAAATCAGTTTTGTGTTCTGTTTCCTTGACTGACAAAGCCTTCTGGATAGAAGGAGAAACAGGAACAGGTCCATCCCCTGTCCATCATGGGAGAAGAAGTGGAGGTGGTGGAGAAGTATAAATACCTTGGGTTTCACCTGGACAACAGACTGGACTGGAAATGCAACAGTGAAGCTGTCTACAAGAAGGGACAGAACAGACTGTACTTCTTGAGGAAGCTGAAGTCCTTCAATGTTTGCAGCAAGATGCTGCACATCTTCTATAAGTCTATTGTAGAGAGCGCTATCTAATCTGCCATCATCTGCTGGGGTAGAAGCACCAGAGCAAGTGACTTAAAAAAATCAACAACCTCATAAAGAAGGCTGGCTCAGTTCTGGGGACTCCCCTAGAACCTTTGGAGATGATTGTACAAAGAAGGATTTTTCATAAAATGAACATTATAGACAACCCTCAGCACCCTCTTCATCAGTCTGTCATACAACAGCAGAGTGTCTTCAGTTAGAAGCTTCTTCAGATCTGCTGCAAGACAAACCGCTACAAGAGATCCTTCCTGCCCACAACCATCAGCATCTATAACAACTCTTTAATGAAACAAGGATGATGAGTTACAACAACATATAATTTCCCTCTGGGATTAATAAAGTATTTTTGAATTGAATTTGAATTTGTATTACTTAGGATTGCTTCCAAGTTCTGGCATCTATGGCTGAGTGGTTAGAGCAGTCGTCCTCCAATGCAAAAGTTGGGGGTTTGATTCCGCCAGCAGTCACACGCTGAACCCCTCATTGTCTCTGATGCGTGTCCCATCGATGTATGAATGTGATAAAGTGTTGATTATTCTTTGTACAGATCTAGTGGAGTGCCGTATGAATGGGTAAATGAACTGGGGACTCCCTAGAACCCTTGGAGATGATTGTACAAAGAAGGATTCTTCATAAAATGAATATTATAGACAACCCTCAGCACCTTCTTCATCAGTCTGTCATACAACAGCAGAGTGTCTTCAGTCAGAGGCTTCTTCAGATATGCTGCAAGACAAACCGCTACAAGAGATCCTTCCTGCCCACAGCCATCAGCATCTATACCAACTCTTTAATGAAACCAGGATAATAAGTTACAACAACATTTAATTTCCTTCTGGAATTAATAAAGTATTTTTAAATTGAATTTGAATTTGTATTATTTAGGATTGCTTCCAAGTTTGGGCGGCTATGGCCGAGTGGTTAGAGCAGTCATCCTCCAATGCAACAGTTGGGGGGTTCGATTCCACCAGCAGTCACATGCTGAAGTGTCTCTGGGCAAGACGCTGAACCCCTAATTGCTTCTGATGTGTGTCCCATTGATGTATGAATGTGATAAAGTGCTGATTATTCTTTGTACAGATCTAGTAGAGTGCTGTATGAATGGGTAAATGAAGGCACAGATTGTGTTGTAAAGCGCTTTGAGTATCTTGATAAGATAGAAAGGCACTATATAAGTACAGTCCTCTTACCAATTTTGTTTGATTTTGTTATTACAGTTCATATCAACAATTTTTTTTATCATAATATCATAGCATTGCACACATTTACCTTAAATATTTTGATTTTAAGCCAAAACCATCTAGCAGCAATCTGACCAACAATCTCTTTTCTCTCTTATGCAGATATGCAGAGAGAATAACCTTCACATCAATGTGAAGAAGACAAAGGAGATGATTGTGGACTTCAGAAGGAACAAAAACACCTACACCCCCCTGAACATAAGAGGATCTGCGGTGGAAGTGGTCTCCAGCTACAAGTACTTGGGTGTACACATGAATGACAACCTCAGCTGGAGCAACAACACCACCAGCCTGATCAAGAAAGCTCATCAGAGACTCTACTTCCTCAGACGGCTGAGGCGAGCTGGTCTGGGAAGCTCAGTCCTCACCTCCTTCTACAGGTGTGCAGTGGAGAGCATCCTGTGCTCGAGCATCAATGTGTGGCATGGAGGCTGCACAGCTGCAGAAAGAAAAGCTTTGCAGAGAGTGGTGAAGGCTGCACAGAAATCTGTTGGAATCAGTCTCCCCACCATCACAGACATCTACACCTCCAGATGCAGGAAGAGGGCCACCTGCATCATGAAGGACCCCACCCACCCAGCACACACACTTTTTGCCCCACTCCCCTCAGGAAGGAGGTTAAGGAGCATTAAGTGTAGAACCACTAGACTGAGGAACAGCTTCTACCCTGAGGCTGTTAGACTCATGAATATCTAACTAGAATAATCATTGTGAAAAACCATATCATGTTGCTGCTGATCTGTTTCATGTTGCTGCTGATCTGTTTCAATGTTGATGTGTTCATGCGTGCACATCTGCTCACATACTCATGTTCATGTTTGTGCTGATGTTCAATGTTTTATGTTATGAGTGCTTAGTGTATATTTAGTTGATGTTTTTCTTAGTTCATATCTTAGATGTTATTACTGTTTTTCTTAGACATTTTATTGTTGGATGTAACTGGGACCCTGTGTACATAATTTCGCTCCACCACATGTACCACATGAGGTGCGAATGACAATAAAGAAACTCTGACTCTGACTCTGACTCTGACTCTGACTCTTCCCTCTTTGTTTATTTAATTCACATGCTAATATCTGACTATGCAAATCATTCAAATTCTAATTTGAATTTTAAACATGCTTTTGTTTTTTAAAGGTGGATTGCATAAGTATTTACCCCCACTACTTTTTTACCTTTTAACTTGCAAATTTGATTAAAAATAATAGACCAACACATAATACTCTTGATATATGAAGTCATTTTGAGAAAAGTTTTTAATGTAAAACTAAATAACCTTTATTTTGAAGCCTCAACCATTGCTATCAGAAGCCCCATAATTAGTTAAATAGGATCCATCTGTTTGCATTCTAAGTGTCAAATCATTTACACATTTTCTGATAGCCCCCAGAACCAACATTCGAACAAGAACTCCGTAGCAGAAAGCAAACGACAGCATTAAGACTAAAAACATCCCTCTGCTTGTGTCAGAGACACAGCTGTGGAGAATTACAGATCAGACCAGTTACCCATTTTTTTTTAAACATTCTTTATTTAAGAATATTGTAAATCCAACATACATGCACATGTCTATCTATACATGCACTTACATAGAACAACAGAAAAGAAGAAGAAAAAGAAAAAAAAAAAAAAAAGAAAGAAAAGCAAATCAAAAGGCTCAGCAAACATTTAAATCAATTTCAACAGTTGTCATTTCTTAAATAGGTCCTCATGGGCTCACAGGAAAGGGAGGTGCACCTATACAATGTCTTCCATCAAAAGGGAGACATACAATAAAGGGGATCAACGCCACTTTTTGTAACCCACAGCCTCCTCATCTTTGTGGCCATCCAAAGTGGGAGATAGCTGGGGTCCATACACTCAGAAAAATGTCAGTTTCTACATGTAGTTGTGCTGTTGTCCTTTCCATTATATATACATTCTTCAATCTTTCTTGCCATTGTTGAAGAGTGGGAGGCAAAGGTTTGAGCCAGGCTAGAGTTATCATTTTTCTTGCAACCAGTAGGAGA
>NW_023620476.1:0-4733 GCF_014905685.2 Nematolebias whitei
TGTGTTGTTGTTTACACTTGTTTACCTGTGTTGCAGACCACCATCATGGCGGTGGAGTACGATGGAGGTGTTGTGATTGGAGCAGACTCTCGCACCACCACAGGGTGAGGAGAGCACAAGGATGAAAATGTTGTTTTTATGACTCTCAGGTAAACTCACCTGTCTGTCTGTCTGTCTGTCTGTCTGTCAGAGCTTACATCGCCAACAGAGTGACGGACAAACTGACCCGGATCCACAACCAGATCTTCTGCTGCAGGTCAGTTCTGCTCAGTAAACAAACGGGTTGTTTACTTGTTGTTTATGTGGAACTCTTCATGAACGGGTTGCTTGTGTTCCAGGTCCGGCTCGGCTGCAGACACTCAGGCCATCGCTGAGGTCGTTGCCTACCAGCTGGGCTTCCACAGGTAAGTGTTTGATTGACAGCTCAGTGTCCAGTTAGGCGTGGTTTAAACTGGTCTGTGGCCCCGCCCCCTCAGCATCGAGCTGGACGAGCCCCCGCTGGTGGAGACGGCTGCCAACCTGTTCAGAGCCAGCTGCTACCGCTACAGAGAGGAGCTGATGGCCGGGATCCTGGTGGCAGGCTGGGACCGGAGGAAAGGAGGACAGGTACGCCCTCACCTGGACAGCACCTGTCTGTTTTCTTTCAGTCCTGTTCTGCTTTGTTTACATTTATTTGAATGTAAATTAGTTTTAGTGCAGTCTCAGCTCTGCCTGAGCCTTGTTTACCTGTCCCCCACCTGTCCCAGGTGTACTGCATTCCTATTGGTGGGATGTTGGTGCGGCAGCCCGTGGCGGTGGGCGGCAGCGGCAGCTCCTACATCTACGGCTTCATGGACTCCAACTACAAAGCAGGAATGAGTAAAGACCAGTGTCTAGAGCTGACTGCCTCAGGTGAGCTGCTGCTGCACTGCATGCTGGGAGCTGGAGTTCTCCTACAGCTGTCTGACTACCTGTGTGTGTGTCTTGCTCCAGCTCTGGCTCTGGCCATGGAGAGAGACGGCTCCAGCGGCGGCGTCATCAGACTGGCGACCATTTCTGAGGCCGGCGTGGAGCGACGCGTCATCCTGGGAGACCAGCTGCCCAAGTTCTCCACCCACTGAGCATGCTCAGTACCTCTGTTCATGTCAGATGTGTTAATAAAGTTTTCAGTTGTCAGTCAGCTGCGTCTCTGTCTGATTGGGTTGTAGCCAATGAGGGGGGAGGAGTTTTGTTGTGGTCTTGTTAAAGATGATGCAGGACTGAAGTGATGCCACAGTTTGAGCCAATCAGAGCGGAGCAGGGCGGGGCCTGCTGGGAGCTCAGGTGAGCAGCAGAGAAACAAGTCAAGGAGGAGGTGATGATGGGACCTATGTGGCTGCCATTTTAACGTTTTGTTTTCACAGGTTTCTCACCAAATTTCAGATCAACATGAGGCATCAGTGAGATTAGTCATGTTTTCTTTAAAGCTAAAGCGGCCATCTTGAATATTTGATTTGCATTAGGAATGTCTTAACAACTCACTCTCAGCTACAACTATACTAAATTTCATCTCAGAACAACTGAGTTATAGTCAACGTTGCGTTTGCTGAGGTAGCTGTGGCAGCCATCTTGAATCAAAATTGCTCCAAACGTTAATCAGTTTTAGACATTTATCTGACGATTACTTTCTGTGAGTGTCAATCAAATCCAACAAGCTGCTCATGAGATATGTTGCTAACAGACAGACCATCTAAGTTGACGTGTTTTAAATGTGTGTCCCTCAGAGTGTGTCAGGTCAGAGGTGAGATAAGAGACTGATATTTGTCAGAACAGCAGTGAACACACGTAATATATATATAATATACTATGTACTTTTATTAACGTCATGTAAACAGTACTGTTCATGGGAATACTCCAAGTGACCTGTATACAGGAAAACACTCTAATATGGTGGGGGGGCATCATCCAAAATATTTATTTCGGCTTTAATCCATGAGATGTGCTCCCCTGACTCTGACCTCTGACCTTTAGGTTGTTCACCATGAACTGTTTTCTTTAAAGAATGTCATGTTTCATATTCTCTGTCCTTGGACTGAGTCAGCTACAGTCGGACTAATGTTTTATGCTTTTAAGAAAGAAATGAATCATTAACAAAGTTTGTTTTATGCTATTTTTATTTATTTTATTTAACCTTCATTTATACAGGTTGGACCCATTTTCAAGAGAGATCTGTTTTAGACAACAAAGTACAGACAACAATAAAAAGCAATTAAAGTAAAAGTGTTATAAAACAATAAAATCAAGGCGCCATATAAAACAGGGAGAAATACTAAAAAAATATATTTGCTTTGATGTTTCTATTGACGTTATCAGATGTTTGAAACCCCATAAAGAAATCAAGGAGGACAACTTCAGTTCCTGTTACAAGATGTTCCAGGTGCAGGAGCTGAGCAGGAGAAGACCTTTTGCCAAGTTCAGTCCATACTGAGGGAACGCTGCAGGTAATGATGTCCTGAGAGCGCACGCTGTAACTGCACTGACGACGTGACATGTTGGAGGAGGTATAAGAAGGCAGCAGACCAAGGATGGCTGTATAGATGAACATGAACCAGTGTGAGAGCCTACGAGAAGTTAATGATGACCAGGGTGCAGTGGTAGTTACAACCAGTTGTGAAACTTAGCGTGAGCGTAAGAATCTACAAACTCAACATGAACACCATGCATGATGAGAAGAGGAGGAAGAGTTGCTGGCACCAACTTTCTGTTGGAAAACAACATCCCTTTGGTTTTATCAACAATTAGCACCAGTTTGAGATGGAACAAGTCTGACTGGACGATGTCAAACGCAGACTGTAGAAGCTGGAAAACCTTCAAATGTTCTAGCTCAACTATAAACAACAGCGTCATCGGCATAGAGATGCAACAACGCGCCAGGAATGTCTTGACCTACATTACTTATATAAATTGTAAAAAAAAGTGGGACCTAAAACTGAGCCTTGTGGCACACCATTAGTGACTGTTGGGTAGCTAGATGAAGTGCCGTTATGAGAGATGGTTTGAGAACCAGCCAACAGTGTGATCTGAGAAGCCAACATCTGAGAGCTTGTGGCAGAAGATGTGATGATCTACAGTATGAAGGGCTTGGACAGGTCTAAGTAAAGTGCAGCACAATAATCCTTAGAGTCCAAACCTTCAACAAGATTAAGAACCTTCAGCAGTCGTTGTGCTGTGTTGTTTCCTGAAGCCAGACTGATGGAGAGGTAAGATGTAAAATAATCTAAATGCTTCTTGATGTGGACATCAAGGCTCAGTCATCCAGGTAAAACATCCATTCCTGATGTCTGAAGTTTTTTGTATTCTCTTCCCCTGTGCTCTCTTGTGTCCGGCACCTGTCGCACCTGTCTCCATTTCCAATCACCCCAGGTGTTTGTCATCATGTCTCATCAGCGTCTCTATTTATTCAGTGTCTTTGTATCTTCTCATGTCTGTGGACCATACGCCTGATGTTCTTTTCCTCCTGTCGTCTCACGCCTTCTTGTGAGTTTTGCTGCCCCGACAGCTTTTGTTAATAAATTAATTTTTACAAACGGAGCCTCCCGTTGCCTGCACGTGGGTTCAACTAAAATTACAGAATCATGTCAGTTGTCTTGAATATTTACCAGTTTTTCTAGGACCTTAGCTAAAATATAGTTTGGTGATCAGTCGACAGTTGTTCAGTGTAGTGGGGGCTCCTCCCTTCATTAACCGTAGAACAACGCTGTTTCCCAACATCTGGAATAATATTCTGTTGTATGCACAGATTACATGTATAACCCCACTCCTGCAGGCTGTGTGGGAAAACATTCTGCGTGACGGCTGTCGGTTTATGCAATAAACAAATTCAAGACCAGTTCTGAAGACATAGTTTATTAATTCACCTGTTTCTGTACAAGTTTAAAATTTCCACAACACGTGTTCACCTGCTCACCTGTTTAACTGTTTACCTGTTCCAGAGTTTGATCTGCTCGGGGTTAAAGAGAGTAAGTCAGCAGAAAACATTTAAATTCATTAAACTAAATGAAATTCAAGCAACAAAAACAAAGATTCCTTTCTCATAGTTTTTTTTAATTCTGATTATTTAATGAACTATAGAGAGTAAATGGTTTTGTCTCGTTTGTCTCTGATGGACTGGAGACCTGTCCAGGGTGTCCCTGTGATGGACTGGACAGTGGACACCTGTCCAGGTGTCCCCCGCCTCTCACTGTAACTGCTGGATGTGGGCACCACCTGAAAAGGAAGAAACTGGTAAAGATGATGGATTGATCTTTATTCCTGCTGCTGTCTGAAACGGACATGCGCAGACAGAGTTTCTCCTTCACATGTTGTCACTGTATTAGCCCCGCCTCCTACTGACCGGCAGTCCTCTCAGCCAATCAGAGCTGGCAGTGGGTGGAGTTTTCATGGAGGCGGAGACTAAAAACTTTTGTCCCGAACTTTTTCTGGATGTTTGATCAGAAAAACACGGAGAGGAAACGCTGGGAGGACTGGGTGGACTGGGAGCTCCACACATCCCGGAGAAGGAGCTTTATCTGCGGCCTGCGCTCTGTCAGAGGCCTCCTCCGAACCTCCTGCCGAACCTCCTGCTGACCCTCCGAACCGTCGCCGCTCGTCTGGCCGAACCCAGAGCTCCTGTGTCGGCATCAGAGGCAGCCGCGCCCCGCCGCTGCTCTCTGGAGGAAGAGGAGACAAAGGAGGAGGAGAACCCGGGGAGGAGGAGGAGAACCCGGGGAGGAGGA
>NW_023620476.1:4743-5435 GCF_014905685.2 Nematolebias whitei
GGAGGAGAACCCGGGGAGGAGGAGGAGGAGGAGAACCCGGGGAGGAGAGGGGGAGACCCGGACCAGGGAGCGGGTCTGGGTCCCTGTGGGCTCAGCTCCAGCCTCCATATTGGAACCTTTTCTGTGCTCCGGACCTGACCCGAACCGTTTTACCAGAACCAGCCCGGATCCAACTGAACCTTTAACGGAACCCTACCAGGTCAGAGGTCCAATGAGGCGCGCGCGGCCCGGACAGCGTGAGCCCTGCTGACGTCACCGACCGGAGGCGTGATTAGCCCCGGGTGGACCGAACCGGGCCGGACTCGGAGCTCCATGCAGGGAGGGATGGAGGCCCCGAACCGAGCCCGGACCAGAGGACCGCTGCTGGTTCTGATGATGATGATGAGCTGCTGGGCTGAGGAAGGTGGGTCCTGATCAGTACCTGTCTGATGACGTCACATTGTGGTCGTTTACAGCTGGGAGGATCAGAGGTATTGATTATTGATCAGCTGTCAGACAGAGGTGCATTATGGGATGTTTTCATGTAAAGATCTCAAACCCCTGCCCATCTTTACTTCTGACACCAGCTCCAACCGAACCAGTACCCCTGAACCCAGTCTGTGGTTCTGGTGTTGGTTCTGTTCTGGGCCGGTACCAGTCATTTGTGGTCCTGGTCTTTGGTTCTGGTGTTGGTTCTGTTCTGGGCCGGTACC
>NW_023620476.1:5445-6726 GCF_014905685.2 Nematolebias whitei
TGGTCTTTGGTTCTGGTGTTGGTTCTGTTCTGGGCCGGTACCAGTCATTTGGGGTCCTGGTCTTTGGTTCTGGTGTTGGTTCTGTTCTGGGCCGGTACCAGTCAGTTGGGGTCCTGGTCTTTGGTTCTGGTGTTGGTTCTGTTCTGGGCCGGTACCAGTCAGTTGGGGTCCTGGTCTTTGGTTCTGGTGTTGGTTCTGTTCTGGGCTGATACCAGTCAGTTGGGGTCCTGGTCTTTGGTTCTGGTGTTGGTTCTGTATAAAGCTGGTTTGGGTCGGTACCAGATGAGACTTCTTAAAAAGACTAAACTCACAACACGGTGTCAGATTTCAGATTTCCCCTGAACGCATCATGTTTCCTGTTCATCAGGTCAGAAACCTTTTGAAGGTTCTCATGTGACCCGGTGGGTCAGAACCAAAGAAGCTATAGTTTATTGAGCAGTCTTTAATCTGTAATCAGTTATTGATCAGCTCTGCAGCGCCGCCTGATCGGAACCAGAACCTGGTTCTGATGTGTGATCTGAACTTGAGTCAGTTCCTCTCTGTCCTTCATCTTCTGACTGTGGTCCTGTTTGTCTCTGTTGTCTCTTCTACTGTCCACTGTGTATTTATTTATTTATTTATTTAAACCTTTATTTGACCAGGAGATAAATTCACTGGGATTATTAATCTCTTTTACAAGGATGTCCTGAGCGATGTGCAAACACAGCAACTGTCTTAATACGAGTAATTTTAAATATTTACAACAAAACATCTGGCCATAAAACATAAAATACAATAAAAGTTTTTTTTTTTTAAATCACAATTTAAGACACTTAAACGTTGCAGGTGCAAGATGAGACTAAAACCTCTGACGGTTTTTGTGTAAAACTAGATCAAGGAACTCCACTCGCGCTGCAGATCGTTCCAAGACCACGAGGTGAAATGAGACGACCTCATCGCTCCTGACTCTGGCACAACGTCCTTAAACCACCGCCGGGACCCGAGACTGTGTCCTGGAGTGAAACGAACTGGGAGTGCATCTATGATGGTCATTTTACTGAAATGTCTCTTATGAAAATATACCAGTTCTTCTAGTGAGTGAAGTCCATCAAGATGGTACGATGGTGCGTCCTGAAGGTGGACCTGTCCTAACCCTCAGAGCAGCGTCGTAAAGGACTCCAGTTTATGGACCGGTCTAATCTACAGACCGTGTCTCCGTAATCCAGCTGTGATAAAAACTAACTTGTTACAAGTCGCTTACAGGAAGAAATGGAAAACATGATTTCAGTCTAAACAAAAAAC
>NW_023620477.1:0-6725 GCF_014905685.2 Nematolebias whitei
ACATTATGCAAAGCAGTCGAAGATGCGATACCCCTGGTCGAGTGTGCTCTGAGGTTGACATGAGGCTCTAAATCTGATGCTCTGTAGGCTTCAGAAATGGCCTCACACAGCCAGTGTGACAAGCACTGGGTGGATAACGGGCAACCTGCAGATGCATCTCTATTATGCACAAACAAATGTTGACGCATTGCAGCTGTGCACGCTATGTAACACGTCAACGCCCGCACAGGACAGAGGAGATAAAAGATACTACTTCTTCTGATCTGTGTGAAGGGGGGGGGGGGAACCCCTCCAACAATATCGCTCTTGATTAAAAAGAGCTTGTGATGTTTTAGGCATAAAAGCTGGGTTGGTCTAAAATCAACTGAGCTGCCGTCAGCCTGAATTCTGAGACATGACGGAGCGACAGAGAGGGCAGATAAAACACTCACTCTCTTAGCGGATGTTAAAACCAGCAGCAGGGCTGTTTAAAGAGACAAGAATTTAAGTGGGACCTGATCCAAAGACTCAAATGGAGCTTTGATCATGACCTACAAGACCAGTATTAAATCCCACTGTGGAACAAGTGGGTGTGAAATAGGCCTGCGTCTGTGTACCCCTTTTAGAAAAAGCTTCATCAGCGGATGATTAAAACATGTTCTGTCTCAGAAACCCTCGTGTCAGGAAGAGGTGGCTGCAACGTACGCTTTAAACGTGCTGGATACAAATTTCTGTCCTCAGCTGCTGCAGAAAGGATAGTATGTCACCTAATGGACATGAGGTGGCCTCTACATCCTTCTCTGTACACCAGCGCTGAAAAGCTGTCCGCTTTGATGTGTACCTTGCTGTGGTAGATGCAGCACGTGAAACCTGAATTGTGCGCACTACATCCTGTGGGCGATCTGTTCAACGGCCAGACCCACAGATGCTGGCCTATTTCTGGGTAACTCCTGGTCGCTCCTCCTGCCTGGAGGAGAGCGTCCTCCCTCCACGGCAGTTTCCACGGGCACCCCGACAGCAGGCGTTGCAGGACTGGGAACCATGTGCGCTCACGCGTTCGGGGTCACCAGAAGAGCTGTCAATCCCTCCTCCTGAACTTGGTTCAAGAACCGTAAAATCAGAGGAGGTGGAGAAAAAACACGTACAGAAGCATTTTGGGCCATGGGCTGTGGGCAAACGCATCCACCCCAGCGGTGGTTCGTCTCGTGGGCTCAGAGAAACGCATAATTGACACTGAGCGTTTCTCGTGTCACAAACAGGCCCACAGCTACTATATCAATCTGAGACAAAATGCTCCGTAAGAGGATGATTAAAGGTTGTTCTGTCTCTGACAACTTTGAGACAAGAAGAAAACATGGCTGCATCATACGACCACTTGATGTGAACATCGCTGTGGTGGTTGCAGCACGTGAATCCTGAATCGTATGCACTACATCTTGAGAGAGAGCCATCCTCTCAAAAAGATCCACACAGCGGCCAGACCACAGGTGCTGGCCTATTCTGATTAATTCCTGATCGTCCCTCCCGCCTGGAGGAGAGCGTCCTCCCTCCACGGCAGGTTCCACGAGTGTCCTGATAACAAATGTCGTAGGCCTGGGAACCATGATGCGTTCACGCACTTGGGGCAGAGGAGCTGCCAGTCCCTCCTCCTGAGCTCGGTTCAGAAAACCGTGATATCAGAGGGAAAGAGGAAGGTGAAAAAGCATTACGACCACAGGTTGTGAGCAGGCACGTCCACCCAGCGGTGGATCGTCCCGTGGCTCCACGATAATTATAATTGACATTGAGCGTTCTCTCGTGTTGCTACACGTCCACAGGCGCTGGCAGGATTTCTGCCGTGTCTGAGCCATAGCTCTAGGTGGAAGGTCCCAGGTCCCCGTGCCGCAAAAGACCGTCTTGGACATCACATCCGCCCCCTGTTCGGAATACATGAGATGTACCCACTCCAATGGAGAGCAGATTGGGTGTGCCCCACACAGCATCTGTCTCACAATGTGGCACATGGGTTGAACGCATACATCGCCTGCCAGTATGTATGCAACAGTCACTTGCTGTCTGTGTGAATCAAAAAACCCTGATGATTCTGCAGCTCAAGGTCAGTGTTGAGTCACATTCAAAGAGCCCCTGCGATGCGCCAAAAAGATTTAAATGAGCTGCTGTGTAGAGAACTACAGCGGACCCACAGCTTGTTAAATGTGTGTGTCTCTGTGAAAAACTGACATGTGTGACGTAGGTCTGCTGACGGAAAACAGCTGATGTCACTCAACCGATTCACGTGAGTTGCACTGCTGCCATCTGTCTGTACAAACTGCTCAACAGCAGCAGGTGTCCAGATAAAGCAGAGTTAAGGCGGCTCGGGCGCATAATGGAATGTTGTTTCTAACAGTTCGGAGATTGACAATCTAGAATAAATTTCATCTTCCTGTTCGTTGGGACCAGGAAGTGATGAGAGAGGGACCTTGCGTTTTCCTCTCCTTTTGCGACTCCAGAAATTACATTTAAAACAGAATTTCCTGAGCTTCTGCGAGAGGGGACTAGATCTGTTCATAAATGACAGAAAAAACGTCACAGAGTTCCTCCACACCGGGTTTTGAGCTGGACTGCAGCGTGAATCCCCGGATGAAAACGGTTCGCCCATCCGTCTGGAGCGCGCTCTCATAGCCACCCGTTTATAAGTTATAAAGCGGGCACGCATTTATGCTGTGAAACTCACATGCATGCTGATGTGAGCTGGAGCGCGCTGAGTGAGAAAGAAAAAACACGCGCATCCCTGAGCATGCAAGACGTTGTGTGGATGCAGCTCATCTGTGTTGTGCTCACGTTGTGTGCAGCTGCTCCGTGTAAACGCTCGGGAAGCGGGTGCACGTATGAGCCGACGTGCCCTGAAGGGTCATGTGTGTGCGTCCTCATTCATGCAACCTCTTAAGCCAGGATTGCCGCGGGGGCGCGCGTTGGCACTGGTGCGGTCAGGAAGCAGCGCACAGCATCGGTGGAGCGAGGTTACCACTGGCTCGGTCTTCTTCGAGGATGCCAGAGCCGAGCCGCTGTGAAGTCTTGTGCAGCTGCTGACGCTGCGGGGGCACGCGTTGGCACTGGTGCGGTCAGGAAGCAGCGCGCGGCATCGGTGGAGCTAGGCTACCACTGGCTCGGTCTGCAGAAACACGTTCATTCTTGGCTGCAAGTCACGTGAACTTTTGAGTGATTCCACGAGCTGCAGTATTAATTCAGAAAACCTTCTTCGAGGAAGCCGGAGCCGTGCGCTAAGAGGCTTGTGAAAGCTGCTGACGCCGCGGGAGCGCGAGTTTGACACCACTGCGATGAAAAAACGTGTGTCGCTCCTGCCAAGAGCGAGGTACGTTGCTGAGCTCATACCGCGGTCTCACGTTAACGTTGTCGTGAACGGCGGACGTGTGGAACGCATGCTGGTAAGCTTAGTTGGAGAGCAGTGTCACCGTCTCGGTTATGCTAACCGGAGGCACAGGACGCTGGTCCACCTCGACATCTTGCTCCAATGCAGCCTCCATCAGGCTCGGCTCCAGGGGGCACGGAGGGACTTTCCGCTCAGTGAACCCCTGCTCTGGAGATGGGTGCGGACTGTGGAGACCGGCTCCCCCAATCTACCAGGAAAGAACCGTCTGTGGCCTCGCCCGTAGGACGTCCTGTTGGAACACGAGGCCATATGGATCAAGACGGTGTGCCGGAATGGAACCCAGTAAACAACCTTCCCGCCGGATCATCCGAACTGGTGGGAAAAGGCGTGGGACGTAGAAAAGGGGTCCCTTCATGCCAGCCGCCCCCTGGGTTACGCCGGGCAACCCCTGAGGGCGCCGTCGGCCGGGAGCAGTGTGATCGCCGATGCGAAACGAGGTGGGATGGGGTGAGCATTCACTCAGCCCCCCTCCACCGACACTACGCTCTCCAGGAGGGAATGAGCAGCGGGGGGCTGCAGCTGATTGCTGCCTGTCCCAGAGGAACCATCCGATTCGCTCCGAGGGTCGGCGATAAGAGGAAAATTACAAGATGGCGTTGTCCAGAGTGTAGTGACCTGTCACTGAGAAATATTCCTCGGTGCTTACCTTGAAATAAGACTGCTTGTCAGCTTCTCCTCGGGGAGGAGAACTCACCGGATGACCGGAGGTCGACTGCCGGGCCAAGCATCCTTAACAAAGGTTGGTCATCTACACAACTTTCCTTCTTCGTTCTTCTGACAGTGCTATTAGCTCGCTGAAGAAAAAATGGGAGCCGATTTCCTGCTCTTAACGTAATTTATACGGACCGGGTGGGGCCCACACAGCAGGTGGGCGTGGACTAAATTTTTTCAGTGCAATGCTGCGCATAACGGGATAAACCCATTAAGCGACAGCCTTAAAGGGCGAAGCATATACAAAATAGAACTCCGCTCCCAAACCACCGGATGGCTCAAAACGTTCACACGAGAAACGAGTGGACCCGTCAGCAAGCGTTTAGTCCTGAAAGAACACTGACTGAAAATTAGACGTGCAGATGTGGATCAGTTCTTGAAGGATTTATGATGAAACAGACGACCTGAGACCACTTGAGACCACCAAGTCTCCAACCAGCACCTCCCTGAAGTGTGGCTCTTGAACATCAGTTGGACCTCCTCCCTGTGGTCTGAACTCCTTCACACACGCTCTGGAGGAGAATAAAGGAAAGGTGACAACGTCCAGCACAGAGCATGCTACACCATGATGATGCAAATGATGAAGGACAGGAGGAAGGTCAGGTGACCTGCGAGGTTAAAGGTCAACAAACGAAGAAGAAGAAGAAATCAAAGGGAAACAAATGAGTTGATTCTCTTCTCTTCTTTCTGTGGGGGGGGGGTGGAGGGTGTGGGACATGATCAAGGAGGGGTGCAGGGAAATGTGACCATCGGTTCCTTTCAGGCCATGCATGCTCGTCCCTCCCCCCCATGGCTCTCGTTGGATCGCCTCTTTCTTTCATCTGTCTGAGGTGGAGCAGGGAAGCAGGCAGGACCCCCCAGATTGGGACTGATGGGGGGAGGTGTGTTAGTTGAAGCCAGTGTTGGTGTGGCTGACAGGGGGTGGGTTAGTTGAAGCCGGTGTCGGTGTGGTAGGTGTAATGTCCGTCTGATGTTAGCTGGGTTGTCTCTGTAGCTGACGGCTGCAGCACTATGGGCTCGCCCCCGGCCTCTTCTCGACACAGAAACACACGTTAAGGCGCCAATGACATCACTGACCTGCGAGCAACGGGAGCGACACCAGCCGCTCGGCCTCACCTCTCTCATCAGACTGTAGCTGAGCCTCCAGGTCCTCGGGGGACACGTAGAAGTCCTGGTCCGGGCTCTCGCGGGGCCGGGGTTTACACCGCCCACAGCAGCAGTTGCAGCAGCAGCACAGGCAGCAGCAGAAGTAGCATCCAGTGGCCAGGCCGCAGAAGATGAACAGTGCCTGCAGGAGCAAACACAAGCTCGTGTTGAGAGAGGAGCGTTAACCAAACCAAAGACTCCTCCGTGTCCCTCACCTTCGCCCACCAGCTGGAGAGCACAAAGTAAGTGTTAACGTTCTCTTCTCCAAACTGCTCGGCCACGTACAGCCCCAGAGAGCCGTACTTATCGTAGATGTTACGCTTGGTGGCGTCGTTCAGAATGGCGTGGGCGTTGTTTATCTCCTTGAACTTGTCCGCCGCCTCTGGATTGTCAGGGTTCTTGTCGAGGTGAAACTTCAGCGCCAGTTTCCTGTTGAGGAGGAGGCAGAGCATGAAGTGATGAAGGCGGCAGCGGGGGTGAGACCTCCTGCTGGCCTGCAGAGCCTCACCTGTAAGATCTCTTGATGTCGTCGTTTGTGGCCAGCTTGTCCACTCCCAGCACGTGGTAGAGACTCCCCTGCAGTGGACAGAGAGAATTTGGCTCCCGCACTCAGCCTTGATTTGGCCAGCTATCTCAAACTTCTCCTGGTTGTTTACATGAATGAGAAGCTCTGCTCCCCCCATCCTTCCCCTCCCGAGGACATCTGTAGATCTGTGTCAGAGTTGAGCAGGCTGATATACACTATGTTATCTCTTATCAGGACCATGGAACTTTCTGGCAGTCCACGGACAACTCACTGCCCTCATCAGCCTCCTCATGCATAAATGTATTATGAGGTCATTATATTGCTGTTTATGCATGAGGTCTTTTTTATCAACTCTTACACTGTGCCCCAGCCAGGACACGGTGTGAGATACAATTTTTTTTACCTCCCCTCTCCTTGTGTTTTGTCTTTTCCTTATTTTTGTCTGTCTAAAACAGGTCTCACTTGTAAATGAGTCTCTGAGGATCAATGTGATCAATCTGTATAAATAAAGGTTGAATGAAAAAAGACGTCTCTCACTCTTCCGAGAAGGTCTAGGAAGATGCTTCTCACTCTCCCTCTTCATCACCTGTGGTCCCCAAGTCTTCTGTGGTTCCCAAGTCTCCTGTTCTTGAGTCTCCTTTGGGTCCTGAGTCTCCAGAGATTCCCATGTCTCCAGAGGGTCCAACTTCTTCAAAGGTTACCACATATACAGAGGTTCCCACTTCTTCAGAGGTTCCCACGTCTAAAGAGGATTCAACAACTCCTGAACACTCCACACTTCCTGAGAGTTCCATGTATCCTGAAACTTCCACGCCTCCTGCAGTCCCTGAGGTAGCTATGCCTGCTGCAGTCCCTTAGGTAGCCACTTCTGCTGCAGTCCCTGAGGCAACTGTGTCCACTGTAGTTCCTAAGGTAACTACACCCACTGCAGTA
>NW_023620478.1:0-6724 GCF_014905685.2 Nematolebias whitei
AAGTGGAAAACTTTCACTGGGAACCTGTTAAGCTGCTGCTCAGATGTGCACAGCCATCTTGGCCAACAAAAATATTGCAGCACCTTGCATGATCTGTTAGCACTTAAGTAAAGTGCTATGTGTTGTCATCACTGTATGTTCCCATACAACAATGAGATTTAGTGCTCTGCATTTCACACATGAGATACATCCAGGTGGAGAGTGGGCAGCTATGTAAGCTGCGTTGTGAATAACTACCACCTACTACCAAATTGAATTTTTAGCTCTGTTTATGTCAAATTATCTAAATTATAGTCATTTTCGTACCATCATACACAAAAAGTGAAAAAAACATTGCTTCATCTTTAGCAGAGGGCGATACCAAACAAAACAAGAGCATCCCATACAGCACATTATATCCCTTTTGTCAAATTATTATTCATAACAAAGGCCCGAACAAGCATTTTGTTTTAACTTTGACCTTGATTTGTGACTTTGACCTTTTTAAGTTAGGGTGATGCTCCGTCTTGTGATGATGCAAATGTAAATAAAGTTTCAATAAATTATCTTGAACGGAAGAAGTTATTGGCGGGACTGAAGAAAGTTTACAGATGTGCGAACATATTAAAAAAAAAACTAATAAAAAGGAAAAGATGGTGAAGAAGTGTAGTTTTTGTTGTTTTTGCAGAGGCACGGTTGTTCCAAACATAAATCTAATTTATTTTTGACGTCTCCTGCCACTAACTGGCCAAACAAGAGTTCTTGTCAAAACCCGGAGATGTGAAAGTTTTTTTTTTGACATGGACAGTTTTCACTTTGGTGTCCAACGATGAAAATAAGTGGGCCCAGTGAAAGTCTGTTAGGTAAAAGAAAAATACCCATTTGTGTTTTTTCAGCTATTTGAGCATCTTACGCTGTCGAGTCTTTTTGATCAGCTCAAGACGCAAAGGACTCGTGGGCGCTTGAAGTTTCTGAATGCTCAAGGATGCTTGTTGCAAGTTTTTTTTTTATTTTTTCTTGTTTTCCCTCTCACCTTGCATTACCACTCTGTCTTTTTCAATTTTCTAACGGGTGAAATAAAAGCATTCCTGCTAAATTCCTTTACAACGGCTGTTTCCTTAAACAAATGCAGACGAGAAGCATAAAAAAAACAGCGTTGTTTAACAGAGACGACAGAAAGCTTTGTCTCATTCGATCTTTCAGTTCCTCTTTCAGCTCCAGCTTTAGCTCTTTGACGTATCAAAAGTTGTACCTCCTTTAATACCTGCATCAAACGGAAAACCATAAGATCATATCTTCAGAACATTGACTTAGAAAAAAGCACAAACATACTTGGATTCAAAAGCAATGAGAACATTTTAACATCAAGTTAACAGCATTCTATGACGAAAGGCATTTATGCCATTTATGTGTTTGCTAAATTTGATTAGCTGTGGCAGCCATGTTCAATGTGATTGACTCCAAAAGCTAATCAGCTGTAGCTGGACTCCCAATGATTAATTTGAGTTTAATCAGAGTTCAGCCAGTGGTTTATGAAATACTTTGCAGACAGATAGGGATGACACCAACAGTTTTAGCCAAATTTTTCAGCAAAACTTATTTGCGCAATGTGTAATGCTTAAAGTACTTGTTGGGAGTAACTCTCGTGTACTACCACACCAAATGTGAGCTCATTATCTGTAAAACTGATTGAGTTATAGTCATTTTTGTTTTTGCTAAGGTTGATAAGTTGTGGTTGTGATTGACTCCAAAACATTAATCATTTGTAGAAGTCCATCTAGTAATTATTTTCTAAGAGTTTAATTCAAATCCATTCTTTGGTTTATGAGATGGTTTGCTAACAGAAAAACAACACACACATAAAAAAAACATCATCGCCAGTTCATGTTATTAACAAATTAAAGTAAAACAGTGTTGAAATATATTTGAACATCTTATTTAAATGAGAAAAAAACTTAATTTTCTTACTCATCTGAATGATGGGATGCTTTTTTATTTATTTATTTATTTTATCATATGGAGAGGAGAAAAGCATGTGGGGAGTGGTGGCGCAGAGGCCTGTGATAGGATGATCGCCAGTTCACGCCCAGGTACCGACAACATAAAAAAAATGTGGGTGGGGCAGGTGAAGCACCCACACCCTCATTCGCCCCACTCTGGGCCCATGAGCAAGGCTCTTAACCCCCATCCCTAAACAGGCCTCTCTTGACAAAATGAGTTATTGTGGCTCTATGAGACTACCTGTATAAATAAAGGGTAAATGAAAAAAAAAAAGTGTATTTATTGAACTATTTCTTTATTTTGAACTGCAAAAAACTTTCAACAAATTAAAGTACGGCATAAAATTCTTGTTAAATGAAACAAATGGAAGCAGAATAACAGCTGGTGCAGCTGCTCGTTGTTGCTGGGGATTGATTTGTACTTCAGAGGCTGCGGGCGGTTGGTTTCCATGTGGTGGGGCACAAATTGGACCCTTAAATGTGGCCGTGATGTGTTTTTCCATGTTCAGATGATTCGCGTGCATTTCAATGTTACTATGGAATCCATATCATTAGTTTAGCTGGGCTTCATGTCTGTTCACCCAATATGTACCTGTGTAGATGAGAATGTGAGCGAGAGCTCAACTAATCCAGTGTGTTTTTGTCATTTGTGTTCAACTCACATTGTCCATAGACATCATCATGTTGACGATTTATTTCAAGTAAAATTAGGATTAGATAAAGGTGTTTTACCAACACCTGTTAATATTTCCTCCAGATATGCCAAATTATTTTCTCTGACCAAAACATCCATCCATTGTCTTTACCCATTTCTTCCTTTTCGGGTCACTGGGGTCACTGGTGCCCATATCCAGCCATTTTTTCTTCTTTCAGCTGCTCCCTTCTTCAGGGGTCGCCACAAAGAACTAACTCCCACAGTCTTTGCAATGGTTTTACACTGGATGTCCTTCCTGCCAACCACAGACCACCGAGCTACCACAGCCTTTTGTGTGGAGCAGAGAGCTGCCATCTAGGGCACCCGGGGGAGCAGATGGTGGGGGTTAAGGGCCTTGCTCAAGGGCTCAAAGTGGGGCAAATGAAGGTGGAGGCAGGCGTGGGTGTTTCACCTTGCCCGCCAACATTTTTGATGTTGTCGGTCCGGGGAGTTGAACCGGCGACCTTCCAATCACAGGCCCACCTTCTCTAACCTCTGCACCTCTGACCAAAACATAAATTTAAAGACTTAGCATTTCTTAAAGTAATGCATCTCACTCACTGCTTTTAATGCAAAATTGTACACAAAAAATATATATTCTGAGAAATTACATAATGTGGTCAAACCTTGACCTTTAATTTTATCTCAACATTTGGAAAATTAATTGAGTTATAGCCATTTTTGGTTGGCCAAGGTCGATTATCTATGGCAACCAATTAGATATTTTGCTAACAAACAAGGTTGTTTTTAGCACTTAATGTTTAAATTTTAGGCATAAATCCTGCACAAGCCCGTATTTAAAGCATGTGCTATGAATGATTTTGAGTTATTACCACACAGCGCGTAGAGCTGACTGAATTATAGCCATTTTTGTTTTTTTTACAAGAGCAGCCATCTTTATTTGTCTTGACTTTACAGTCAGTTGTATGTGTACACCAAATTAATAATAATTTATTTCATCAAAATCCATTGTATTGTATTTGAGCTATTTTGCTAAAACGGTTGACTCCAGTAGGTTTTAGTTTTTAAAACAAGTCTTGCACAATCATTTAGTGCTTGGAGTACGTGCTGTTAATCACTCTCAGCTACTACCACGTAAAATATTAGCTAAATGTCAGTAAAAATTACTGAGATAAAGCTGTTTTGGTGTTGGATGCTGCCATCATGAAATTACAAATTACATAATTTGTTCAAAGTACATCCAATAATTACTTTGTGGGAGTTTCGTTAAAATCACAAGATATGTTGCAAACACCTCAGACTAACGCACACAGAGACACGGGCAAAAACAAAATTGTCTCTCATGCTTGGCGTTGGGCGATAATGAGAGTTCAGATTTGTTGCCTGTGTTACCAAACTGTATCTGTATAAAACTGCACAGATTGTGTTTCATTTCCACGTGATTGTTCTTCAGCAATCTTGAATAAGAGGCATGCACTGTTTTTTTTTTTCCAACTAATCTCACCTGCTAGGTTCCAAATGTTACAACATTTCAGCAACAAATGGGATTTTTTTACATGTAATTTCTCACAAAGTAGATTTTATGAGCATTGAAGGCTGGTTGATTTTCTTATGCAATGCAAGTACCGTATTTTTCGCTGTATAAGTTGCAGTTTTTTGCATAAATTATCAGGCTCGCGACTTATACAGCGAAGCAACATATTTGTATTTTTGCTAAATTTATAACCCAGTTTTTGACTGAGATCTGACAATTTCATTCATTCTGACGTGGAAAATATTGAATACTACCATTTTCAGCCACTAGAGGGCCTTCAACTAATATGGCAAGCCAAGTGTCTCATTAATGGGTAAAAGTGGCGATTAATGAGACGCTTGGCTTCCCATACCAAGCCACCTTCATCTCGCTCCAGAACTCCTGGATCAACTGTCAAATCAGTTGCATTTTGTTGCGCTGCCCAGATGAAATGCAGGTGGTTTGACCATCAAAGTGCATTTATCAAGTAAAAGTTCAACTGAGACACACCTTTGCTATAATGTCAAGCAAACAAATAATTGTTTTTCGGTGGTTATCTTGTAAAATTTCAAAGAAATGCACAGCGAGTCCTCCTTCTGCACACTCCCGCGAATCTATGTTTGAAATGCAGCTGATTTTGGCCATCAAAGTGCATTTATTAAGGAAAGGTTAACTGAGACACATCTTTGCTATAATTTAGAGCAAACAAATAATTGTTTTTAAGTGTTAATCTTTTTTAAGTTCTTGTTAAAGTCCTCCCGTGCACGCTCCCGGGGCCGCCATTTGGCAGCCAATCAATTTTTTGCCACAACACCGGCCCACGTTTCCTGGTTGTCAGCTGTGATGCGTTACAAATGAGACGCGTCAGCGGTAACGCATAATAGATGCGACGTATACGGCCAAGTTACGCATTTTTGTTTTATATTCCACTACATTATATATTTGGACTGATGCAACTTATACGAAGGTGTGATGTGTACGGTGTGTTGAAAATATCTCTAAGAGCAGATAAGCTTGACTTTAAACGCTGAAGTTCCTTGATTGCAAAGTTTTGAATAATGAGCACTCCTCTTTGCCGTAGTTTTGTTTAGGACACTGCTGGGAAGAGGATATTTAAATATTAATGGTTATTCCCTTTTGAGAAAGAGCAGGGCGACATTTAAAATTGTATCTGTATCTGCAGAGTGGGGATTTCGTTCAAAGAAATCCAACAAACCAAAATGTGTAATAGGCGCTTTAATACAAACCGAGGCACACTTTTATCTTTGAGCAAAGCTCACCTCTAGCATACAAGCAGTATGTACTGTATGTCGCCTGCACTGTATCCCACAGAGAGGCTGCGTCTTCACAGAGGAGACTGTTTGTTAGTGGACCCCCTTTTGTGTTTGGGTCACTGCGTTCCATTACTGCTCAGTATGCACGAACCCAAACAAACACAACCCCAATAGAGACTAAGAAACGATGGTGCAGCGCCCCGCTGCCTTTTGAGGCACAGCAGGGGTCCATGCTGTGCGTGTGATTGTGCAGGATTGTATATTTATAATAATCAAGGTTTGCAAGATAATCTTTCCAATAACTGGAGGAAGCTTACGACGTCTGGTTTGTTTATAGGAGTTGGTGGTGTAGAGGAACCTGCGTTTGGGGCTGTAGGTCATGTTGGATGTGAGTTTCTGTGTGCATATTTTCACATGCTTCTGATGTCCTTTCGCAACTGATTTCCTGTCCTTCTGCAGTCGACTAGATCAGACTCCGTCCGCCTGCTTTATTCTGCCCAATAACATCCCTGTCTCGCACTGATAATTATCTGCAAGACTGCACTCTGCTCTCCTTGTATTAGACGGGAATGACAAAGAGCAAGTTTGTAAGGCAGAATGAAAACTTTGTTAGGGAGTAGAAGGAGGGAGAAAAGAGAACAAGCGGCTGTCAGGTGGGGGAAGAGGGGGCTTTAGGGGAGGGGACGTGCAGTGGAGCAGACAGACAAAAGGAGAAATGATAATGATGAGTGTGGAGAGGCAGGGAGATTGAATCTTTTAATCTCCCAAAGTGGGAAGAAAGCGACCTGAGGCATTTGTGATTGGATTTCCTTTAAGTCCACAAATAGGTCAATATGACTAGCATTGCTCATTAGCAAAGAGGAGGAGAGTGAGAGGGAAAGTTTTGTCGATACAGTTGGCATCATTCAGTTGCCCTTTATTCAAGGAGTAGGTGATATGGGGGGGAGCAGGCAGGGAGCTATAGGAACTTTGGCTGTGAGGCTTTGAACGTTTACAAAGGTTGGAACAGACAGACAGTATATTAGAGCAGAGAAGTACAGACTTCCTACACATGGGTGCATGTGGAGGCAATAAAACATTCCACCTTTGAAAATGTTTGCTAAAACTTATGTAATGTTGCACTGGGATGGAAACAGTTAGCCCCTATTTGTGGCATTTTTGGCACCAGAACTCTTTCTGACTTTCTTTCTGGTTCTAGAATTGCGCCACTCAAGGTGGCTGCATGTTGGAGCAGCTCTGTTACTTTCATTCTGAGATTTTGCTTTTGGAAACTTTAATTCCTCTTTTTCTGGATGTAAGTCAC
>NW_023620479.1:0-1899 GCF_014905685.2 Nematolebias whitei
GGAATTATCCGCTCTGGTGTTGAGCTTAAATTGTCCTTATATGCAGACGACCTTCTGTTGTATGTTTCGGATCCCTTATGTAGTCTTCCTCCAATTTTGAATATTCTTGAAAAATTTGGATCTTTCTCTGTCTATAAAATTAATCTACTTAAAAGTGAATGCTACCCAGTAAATTCATTAGCTTTAGAACTTGGGCAATCTGACATTCCTTTGAAACTCAGCCCCTCAGGGTTTAGGTACCTGGGAATTAATATTACACGTACTTTGTCCTCTATGTTTTCTCAGAATTTCGCCCCCCTAGTTTCTCAAATCGCATCAGACTTTCAGTGTAAGGATGGTACTTTTCTGTGGCCCGGTTTGTGTCTGTTTCCCTCGTGCTCCCTCATTAGTTCCATTAGTGCCACCTGTGTCTCGTCCCAGCTGATAATCATGTCTCGTCTTCTCCCTGTATTTAAGCCGTCCTATTCTGTCTTGTTCTTCGTCGGGTCGTCTTCGTTGGTACTCTTCCTTGGGTCTCCTGAGTCTTTCCCTGAGTCTTACTGGTCCCTCGAGTTCCCCGTGTCTCTCGTGTCCCCTGAGTTCCCCATGCCTCCTTCCTTGTTCATGTAAGTTTTGCTGCCCCGTCAGCTTGTTTATTTTGTACTTTTATTTACCATTAAAATCTTATTTTTTGTATATCTGCCGAGTTGAGTCCCTGTTCTGCACTCTGGGTTCGCTCCTAACCTCAAACCATGACAGTACGACCCGACCAGAACAGAACCCAGCGGGCAGGGTTCTCACTCGGCAACACTCACCATTTTTCTTTTTTTCCTCCTCGTGCCGTGATGGACGAGCTCCTCTCCGTCTCTGTCCATCCACCGTCCCGCCGCCGCCGCGGTGGATGGTTCTGGAGGCAGTCTGCGGCGACCGGCCCGGTCTCGTCGGCCGAGTAGAACTTCAGAGCTGGTTCCGGTGTTTTCGTGGGAGCGGGGTCCGTCGCTTCACCTCCCAGGTTTCCGGTGGGGGCGAGATCCAGCGTCCCGCGGGAGCTCCAGTCCACTCCTGTTCGTTTCGGTGAGTCCGGTCCGGTTGACGTTACAGGGGCAGGTTCCATCGCCTCACCTTCCAGGTTCCTGGTGGGGGCGGAATCCGGCCTCTCACCGCCACTCCGCGCCGCGGCTGTTCGACCCAGCCCGGCCGTACCCCCGGAGAGTATTCAGTGTGACTCCGTGGGGGCGTGTCCCGCCGTCTCACCTTCCAGGTTTCCGGTGGGGGCGGCACCCGTCACCACATCCACTCATACAGACATTCCCTTTTTTCATTCATTTTCCCCTGAAAATATTTTTCATGTTAATCAAGCCCTTTTTGAACTATTTAATTCAGTTAAAAATAACCCGTCCTCCTTTGATTTAGTTTTGACCCAGATGGAGGATTTTTTACTTTCTGTCCCAGGCCTTTCTTTGCTCCCCGAGTATGATTTTTTGTTATCTGAATTAAAGACTCTAAAGACTCCTGTTGCAGCCATTCCTGAGGTGGACTCCACGCTGCACGCAGCCATCCCTGAGGTGGACTCCACGCTGCACGCAGCCCCTGAGGTGGGTCCTCATCTCTCCTACTCCGAGGGGGTCCCGGCAGACGCTCCTCATCTCTCCTACTCCGAGGGGGTCCCGGCAGACGCTCCTCATCTCTCCACATCTCCAGAGGGGTCGGCACTCTCCAAATCTCCAGAGGGGTCGGCGCTCTCCAAATCTCCAGAGGGGTCGGCGCTCTCCAAATCTCCAGAGGGGTCGGCGCTCTCCAAATCTCCAGAGGGGTCGGCACTCTCCAAGTCTCCCACAGCAGCAGCAACTCCCCAGGCCTCTCCGACAGCAGTAGCAACTCCCCAGGCCTCTCCGACAGCAGCAGCAACTCCCCAGGCCT
>NW_023620479.1:1909-2238 GCF_014905685.2 Nematolebias whitei
CTCCGACAGCAGCAGCAACTCCCCAGGCCTCTCCGACAGCAGCAGCATCTCCCCAGGCCTCTCCGACAGCAGCAGCATCTCCCCAGGCCTCTCCGTCTCCTGCTGCAACTTCCAAGGTTCCCTCATCTCCTGCTGCATCCTTCAAGGTTCCCTCGTCTCCTGCTGCATCCTTCAAGGTTCCCTCGTCTCCTGCTGCATCCTTCAAGGTTCCCTCATCTCCTGCTGCAGCTTCCAAAGTTCCCTCGTCTCCTGCTGCAGCTTCCAAGGTTCCCTTGTCTCCTACTGCAGTTTCCAAGGTTCCCTCGTCTCCTGCTGCAGTTTCCAAGGTT
>NW_023620479.1:2248-2783 GCF_014905685.2 Nematolebias whitei
TGCTGCAGCTCTCCAGGCTTCCACGCCGCATGCTGCAGCTCTCCAGGTCTCCACGCCGCATGCTGCAGCTCCCCAGGTTTCCTTAATGCAGGCCGTGTTCCCTTTGGCCCTGTGTTTTGGACGGCCTCCCGGCCGCCCCCCTGACCTGGCCCGGTCTGATGGACAGCCTCCCGGCCGCCCGCCGGAACAGTGACTCTTAGGGACGATCCCTTGACCGTCCTCTTCCTTGTGATCCCTCGTATCCCTTTTCTCTGGCTCCTCGTGTCCCTTCCTCTGGTTCCTCGTGTCCCTTTTCTGGCTCCTCGTGTCCCTTTTCTCTGGCTCCTCGTGTCCCTTTTCTCTGGCTCCTCGTGTCCCTTTTCTCTGGCTCCTCGTGTCCCTTCCTCTGGCTCCTCGTGTCCCTTTTCTGGTTCCTCGTGTCCCTTTTTCTGGCTCCTCGTTCTCTGGTTCCTCGTGTTCCTTTCTCGGTGGTCCCTCGTGTCCTTTTTCTCTGGTCCCTCGTGGCCTTTTTCTCTGGTCCCTCGTGGCCTTTTTC
>NW_023620479.1:2793-6720 GCF_014905685.2 Nematolebias whitei
CTCTGGTCCCTCGTGGCCTTTTTCTCTGGTCCCTCGTGGCCTTTTTCGCTGGTCCCTCGTGGCCTTTTTCTCTGGTCCCTCGTGTTTTGTTCTCTCTGGTCCCCATGTATTTTCTCTGGTCCCTCGTGTCTCTTCTCTCTGATCCTCGTGTTCTCCTCGGGCCCTCCACCCTTGCAGTGCCACCCTCCACCTGCCCTAGTCCTTCGGGAGGGGTTTTTTTTGGGGACGCCTGGAGGCGTCTTTGGGGGGGGGGGTACTGTAAGGATGGTACTTTTCTGTGGCCCGGTTTGTGTCTGTTTCCCTCGTGCTCCCTCATTAGTTCCATTAGTGCCACCTGTGTCTCGTCCCAGCTGTTTATCATGTCTCATCTTCTCCCTGTATTTAAGCCGTCCTATTCTGTCTTGTTCTTCGTCGGGTCTTCTTCGTTGGTACTCTTCCTTGGGTCTCCTGAGTCTTTCCCTGAGTCTTCCTGGTCCCTCGAGTTCCCCGTGTCTCTCGTGTCCCCTGAGTTCCCCGTGCCTCCTTCCTTGTTCATGTAAGTTTTGCTGCCCCGTCAGCTTGTTTATTTTGTACTTTTATTTACCATTAAAATCTTATTTTTTGTATATCTGCCGAGTTGAGTCCCTGTTCTGCACTCTGGGTTCGCTCCTAACCTCAAACCATGACATTCAGAGGTGGAACTCTCTCCCTCTTTCACTAATTGGCAGGATTAATGTTATTAAAATGAATATTCTACCTAGATTTCTTTTTTTGTGTCAATGTATCCCTCTGTTTTTGCATAAACAGTTTTTCAAGTCCCTGGATCAGATGGTTTCTTCCTTTTTGTGGAATGGAAAGGCCTCCAGACTGAGGCTTTCTCTATTGCAACAGTTCACCACAAGTGGTGGTCTTTCCCTACCCAATTTTGCAATGCACAGTATTATTGGTCTTCACATATTCATAAATTGATTTATTGGCTAAATTCACCTCAGCTGATCTGGTGTAAACTTGAAATTCATTCGATTTCTCCATCTTTTTCACCTGCCTCAGTTATCTATTCATCACTACCAATTAAACTGTCTTCTGTTACTACAAATCCTGTAGTGCTCTCTACACTTAAGATCTGGTCACAATTTAGGTCCCATTTTAAATTTGTGTCTCCCTCTAATAAAATGCTGTTATTAAAAAATCATATATTTTCTTCTGCGACCTCTAATGCTGCCTACAGAGTTTGGCATGAGAGAGGCATTAGAACAACAAGAGATCTTTACAAAGATGGTTTATTTCTTAGTTTTTCAGAGTTGTCCTCAAAATTTAGCCTACCTACTTCTCATTTGTTTCTCTGTTTCCAAATTAGACATTGTGTTTCATCGCTGTTCCCAAATTTTCCAACTCTCCCTGCTGACCCACCATGGGCGGACCTTCTAGTTTTGAAGCCCAATCTGAATTCACCCCTTTCTAATATATATGGAAAACTTATGGCAATTGAATCCGGCTCATTGGGTAAAACCAAAACTGCTTGGGAACGTGAATTGGGTCTTAAACTGTCTGATTCATGGTGGGATAAAGTTATTCTCAGCATATGCCAAAGTACACCATGTGCCAGGTTACAGCTTGTACAGTTCAAAGTGATAAATAGAGTTCACTTCTCAAAATCCTGTCTATCTAAAATCTTTCCCTCGATTCTGGACCAATGTGACAGATGCCAGACCTCACCTTGCAACTTAAGTCACATGTTTTTCTTCTGCCCGAGCTTACAAACATTTTGGAAATATTTATTTTCCATACTTTCAGGGGTTTTTAGAATTCAGATCCAAAGTGATCCACTGATTGCCATCTTTGGAGTTCCAGAGACCACACTTAACCTGTCCCCCCCAGCAGGGGGAGGTCTTGGCTTTCTGTTCTCTCCTAGCCAGGTGCTGTATTTCACTCCTTTGGAAATCTCCTTTCACCTCCATCTACATCACAATGGCTTAACACTGTAAGATCCTTCTTGAAGACAGAAAAAACTTTATTAACAGTGAAAGGCAGTTCAGCAAAATTTACTCACAAGTGGGCACCCTTTATGACACACATAAAATCTCTGCCTTCATAATGCATAGACTGATGTGATTGACTCATCACGTCATCATGTGACTAAATTTTAAAGAATAAATAAATAGGTAAAATACAGTTACATTTTAGCTTCTCAATGCCATCCCACCCCCCACCCCCCTTTTCCTTATTTTATTTATTTATTTATTTATTTGTATTTGCATTTATTTTGTCTTGTTTTTGTTATGTCAGTTTGGGGATTTATGTTTGCTATGGGGAAAAAAAATCGGAGAAGTTGTGTAATTTTTGCAAAATGTATGTAAGGTCAATGGATGTATGTTCTCCTGATAAACAAAAAACAAACAAAAACAAAAAAAACTAGTTGTTAAACAACCATTAAAATACACCAGAATGCAGGAAATGGCATCTACTTTATTCAAAATTTTCTGGGGGAGGACCCCCCAGACCCCCCCCCCCCATCAGTGTGATCTATATTTCTATATTTTTTTAATTTAATGTTAATACGGATACAATGTTATGTAGAGGTGTACTTGCAGCTGGGGAGAGCTGTCTCGGACACTCGGACTGTAAGCACAGGATCTCCACAGGGCTGTGTGCTTTCCCCCCTGCTTTTCTCCCTGTACACCAACTGCTGCACCTCCAGCCATGCCTCTGTGAAACTTATTAAGTTTGCAGATGAAACCACCCTCATTGGGCTCATCTCGGACGGTGATGAGTCTGCATACAGGAGGGAGGTGGACCGGCTGATGACCTGGTGCAGCAGCAACAACCTGGAACTCAATGCCCAGAAGACAGTGGAGATGATTGTGGATTTCAGGAAAGCCACAGCCCCTCTGCCCCCCCCTCACCTGTAATGATACCCCCATCACCACTGCAAACTCTTATCGGTTCCTCTGCACCACCATGACCCAGGACCTCAAGTGGGAGCCGACCATCAGCTCCCTCCTCAAGAAGGCCCAGCGGAGACTGTACTTCCTGCGAAAGCTGAAGAAGGCCAAGCTGCCGGCCAAGCTGATGGTGCAGTTCTACACGGCCATCATCGAGTCCATCCTCAGCTCCTCCATCACGGTGTGGTACGCCGGGGCCACTGCCAGGGACAGACTCAGACTGCAGTGCGTTGTGCGCTCAGCTGAGAAGGTGATCGGCTGCAGCCTTCGATCCCTCCATGACCTGTACATCTCCAGGACTGTGAGGCGAGCAGGTCGGATCACAGCTGACCCTGCTCACCCTGCACATGGTCTGTTTGAACCACTCCCCTCAGGCAGGAGGCTTCGGTCCATTCGGACCTGTCAGGTTTTGTTTCGTGGCAGATCAAGACAGAAGAACCCAATTGCGCAGGCAGGACTCAGGAGGCAAATGTATAAAATAAAAATGCTTTTAATAATAACAATAATAAATCAAAAGGGCTGACATGGCAGCAAAACTTACATGGCCTCAAGAACACGATCATTAGCAGGACAAGACAGGACATACCCAACGACGAACCGACAATGACAGAACTGACAGACAGACTTTATATACACACAACCAAGACATGACACAGGTGACGATAATCAAAACAATCAATTCAGACACAAGGGAGAACAGACAGGGGGAAGGCCCACTAGATGGTGCCATCCTGACAGTACCCCCCCTCAAGGACGCCCCCTGGCGTCCCCAAGAAGCCCCATCCCAAAAGACTAGGGCGGGCGGAGGGAGGAACTGCAAGGGTGGTGGGCCCGAACAAAGACACACAAGGACCAAAACAGAAACAAGACAAGGCCCAGGAACTAAACTAAGTAGGGAAACATAAAATGTCTAGATGTCCGGAGACCAGCCACTGGCTCAGAGCAGGTCAGGTGGGCGACCGGGAGGCCGTCCAGCACGGGACCATCGTTCAGGGGGGCGGCCGGG
>NW_023620480.1:0-6716 GCF_014905685.2 Nematolebias whitei
AAAAAAAAAAAAAAAAACAACAACATTTTCAAGGGAGACCATTGTGAATATTTTTTGGCGTCTGTGACTTGCGTGTAAGTTGAAATGTGGTCAGTATTTTGTTTGTCTATTTTGTGTTCGTGTTTTTGTCAAATATAAGACCACAGTATGAATGTGTAGGAAAAAAGTTCCAGAAAAAGAAAAAATAAAAAAGTTCCAGAATTTTCCAGTGACAATAAAAAGAGGTGTGTGCTGTGTGGTTGGATTTCTTGTGAGAATGGACACTGATGGGCAACAACGTCTCAGGTTACAAAAATGTGAGCAGGAAAGTTTTAAACCGGTAAAAGAGCAAGTAGAAATAGTGAGACAAGCACTAGAGCTGCTCCAATATGATAAAAAGCTAAAAAAAGGCTCTCGTGCAAAAATTACAAAAAATAGAAAATAATGCAGAAGAGAAACAAGATGTGATATCTTTGATGTGGGATAAAATTAAAGAGTGCTCGAGTGATGAGGATAAATTTGACAAGAAAAAGACAGAAGCAAATGCCTTGCATAAGAATAAATACAGAAAGTTGATGAGGGAGGTGATTTATGAAAGAAAAGAGTGGTTGAAATTGGTTTTTGTAGCACAAGGTTCATATCATTTGTTGAGAACACAGCAGCTGGTAGAGCAGCCTATAACAAAGGTGGAAGAAATGGGTAGTTCAGATCCCCCTCCTTACGACCGGAGTGGCAATCAGTCAGAACATCCTCCTAAAGGAATGTACCCCATATATCACATAAAAGAGGGAACGTTACAAGTGGGGGGGGTTAATGACACCCCCTCGCAGCAGAGGGGGGAGACATTAAACCCAGTTAAAACAAAACTGTTTGAGGCACCAGGAAGGAAGACACAGTCCATCAGTAAACCATTCCAAACAGAGGGGGAAGGGAACATAAGCAGCACACAGCAATGGGTGATTAAGGATGGGTGGAGTCCGTCTGTTAATCCCTCAGGACACCCTGATTCGCACACTTCTTCCATCCTTGCATCCTCAGCACCTCCCTCTGACAGCTCTCATGATGGAGAGGGCCTGCTTGTGGGTTTGCAGGGTTGGAGGAATCGTGCAGGGATGTCTCAAAACCCGCTCACCTGTACTCACCAATTGCCTGCTCCGTCTCAGACACACATACAGAATTCTTTTTGGCCACAAGCAATACGAATTACTTCTGATTTATCGGCAGCTCTTCCACCACCAGATCACGCTTCTATCCCTGTTGAAAGCGTGGATCCATCGTTAAGTACTGGTTCATTTCCTCATCTGTAGGCAGGAAATCAGATACGTTATAAACCTCTTGCGCTAGGTGATGTGCAGGCGTTAGTAGACAAACTCCCTCCCCTCACAGAAGGAGGAAGTAAGTGGTTAAACGTAGTAGACTCCTTAACTAAAGGTATTAATCTAGCTGTGGGAGACATGAGGGCACTGTTGGGAAGGTGTGTAACTTCTACTAGGATGGATGAAATAGAGAGGGCTGCAGGGTGGAATAGAAACATACCTGACTCAACTTGCATGTTGTTGGAGTATCAGAGACTTGCCGCCGCTCTCAGACAGGCTTATCCCCTTCCAGAAGGTACAGGGGTTCCTAAGTTCACCTGGAAGCCTGGTCAAAACCCCACTGCATATTTAGATGTGTGTAAACAGGACTGGTATGACAGAACTCACTGCCATGGTCAGGGGGAGAATCAAAAGTATTTTTTTAGACAGGCAATACTAGATGGTGTACCCGCAACAGTCAGTAAGGCAATGAAAATTAACCCTGATTTACCCACAGCAGATGCTGCCCAGTGGGAACGGCATCTTATTCATCATCTGCAATGTGTGGCTGATGAGGAGACTAAAACTTCCTCTGAACTGAAAGATATGCAAACGCAGCTCTTAAAGCTACAATTGAAACAGGCTAGGGATGTAGTTCAAACTAGGAAAGATTCAAAACAGATGGTACAAGCTGACACTGTGTTTCAGTGTTCTGATGCTGCTTATCAGTGTCCTGTAACTGCCCAACCCCCGCTTCCTGTTGTATACCCTCGGGGACGGTCAAGAGGGCAGTGGGGAGAAAGAGGGGGGTCTCGGGGCAGAGGTTTCGGTCGGGGTTACACGCAGGGAGGCAGAGCAACAGATGTTTGCCATTACTGTCACAGACCAGGTCACTGGGCAAGGGATTGTTTTCACAAGCAGGCCAACGCCCAAAGAGGAGGAGCACATCACTACTCAGCTCCCAACCACCAGATGGCGCCACCGGCACCTACCTCTGGCCAGCAGGATCCATCTTGGGCACCACCAGGTGGATACTACCAGCAATGACACACCCCACAGAGTAATCATACCATAGGGGGAGGAGCAGACCCTATGGTGAAAATGAGGGTCATGAATAAAGATCTATCATTCCTCGTGGACACTGGAGCTACATATTCAACCTTCAATGAGCAGGGATTTGATGAACATGCCAGTGCGGACACGGTGTCTGTGATCGGTTTCGCTGGGGTGCAACAAAAACTGTCTCTAACTGAACCTCTCGTAGTAACAGCAGGACTTCAAACAGTGACACATCCATTTGTTCTGTCCACACGTGTATCTGTCAACCTGCTTGGAAGAGACTTGTTAAAGAAACTTGGTGCAACAATAATGTGTGAACAAACTGGTTTACGTGTTACTTTACCAAGTGGTGTGACCTGGACTTGTTCTGCTTCTTCCTCCTCTTTGTCATCACAGTGCTTGGTACAGCCGATACATGAGGAAGTAGCTGACATTTACTGGGCGTTGCTGCGCCCAGAGACACCTGAACACACAGGACTATACTCTGCTTACTTGATGTGGAAGCCTTGGCTTGATGCTCTGCGTCCCTATGTCCCACCTCTAGATCCTTTACATGTAACTCTTTTTTATGACCGTGATTCTGACGATTGTTACAGGGAGCATTTTGCTCAGCACTTGCAGGACACTGAGTGGCCATTAATATCAGACCGGCTCATAGTTGGTCCACAAGGCGTAGCTTCTCACGTCAACCTCACACCATCTCAACTGGAGTGGTACATGATGTCGTCTGAAGTGATCCCACACGTCTCGTTAGCTTTAGCTCCCACACATCAAGCTAAAGATTTGGGCCCAATGGTGAAAGCTGCTGTCTCTGCCACTGATTGGGTCCCAACACAAATACCTCAGCTCGCTTACTCGTCATCAACCGACTGTTATAGCATTGACTTAGCTGTTCATGATGTAGGTAAGCTAGAACATGAGGTGATCTCTAGAGACCATGGCAGAGAAAAAACTGACCATTCAGATGTTCCTCAGATGTTAGACACCCTTCCTGCATCTCTCTGGTCTCAGGGACCTGAGGATGTAGGTCATGTTAAATGCCTCCCAATCTCTATTGAACTGACCCACAACGAACATATATGGTTGTATCAGTATTCTCATAGACCTGAGGCTGAACAAGGTTTGACTGACACGGTCCAAGGGTTGCTGAAAGCAGGGGTCCTCGAACATTCACATTCAGACTGGAATACTCCCATTCTACCTGTTGAGAAGGCGGGGACTGGAAAGTACAGAATGGTACATGATCTTAGGTCGATCAATGCCATACTTAAGACACCTACGTCACCAGTACCAAATCCCTATGTTGCACTGACCCAACTGACACCAAACCAGAAGTGGATGACCTGCATTGATTTGGCTAACGCCTTTTATTGCCTGCCTTTATCAGAGGACCTGCGTGACATTTTCTCATTCACATTTAACGGTTGTCAGTATAGATACACTCGCTTGCCTCAGGGTTTTGCATTATCGCCAGGCATTTTCAATCATGTTTTAAAGAACATTCTTGTACAGCTTCCACTCTCCAGAGGCACCACTTTGGTTCAATATGTTGATGATTTGCTGATAGCCTCTGAAACAGTACATGACTGTCTTACAGCCACTCAGGCTGTCCTGCTTCACCTGCATGATGCAGGTTTTAAAGTTAGTAAATCTAAACTTCAAGCAGTTCGTACACAGGTCTCTTTCCTCGGTAGGTTGGTCTCTGCTAAAGGTACAACACTATCACCAGAACACAGGGTGTCTATACTACATCATCCAAAACCCACCACTGTACAAGACATGTTATCCTTTTTAGGTTTAACTGGGTACAGCAGACACTATATACCTGATTATAGTGAACTCACCACTCCACTCAGACAGATGGTGAAAGCTCAAGGTAACAGAAACCTTAAAGCAAAACTTGTGTGGAACACAGATGCAGAACATGTGTTTATTAATTTGAAGCAACTCTTGTCCAGAGCCGCTGATTTGGCTCTGCCTGATTACTCAGCCCCGTTTTTTCTTGACGTTTCTGAAGCAGAAAACACCGTTAATGGTGTTCTGTTTCAGAAAAAGGGGGGTGGTAGACAGGTGTTGATGTACGCAAGTGTGATGTTGGATGGTACTGAGAAGCGTCATCCAACATGTACACAGGCAGCAGCGGGTCTTGCAAGGATTGTTTCAAAAATAGCACACATCGTCATGGGACACCCACTACACATACTAACGACACACAAAATAGTAGCTTATGTTAATTCTGAGATCTTTACAATGACATCCTTAAAGCAAAGACGCATGAGCAACATCCTATCAGAACCGAATTTATTGTTCCTGCATCAGGGCATAAACATGGCAGATGGTATGCAAACAACACAAGCACATGATTGTGTGCAAAAAGTGTACATGGAGGAACGCATTAGACCTGATTTACAGACTGAACTCATACCACATTCAAATGTACTTTACACAGATGGTTGCTGCTTCAGGTGTGAGGATGGGTCTTTGAGATCAGGATTTGCTGTGGTACAGCAGAATGGGGTTGAGTACGAGGTACTGAGCTCAGGGCAGCTAGAAGGCCATCAGTCAGCTCAAAAAGCTGAAATTCAGGCAGTCGTTGAGGCTTTGAAATTGAGCAAAGGAAAAGAGGTTACAGTGTACACAGACTCAGCATATGCGTATGGTGTAATTCATGTACAATTACCACAGTGGAAAAGAGCAGGTTTTCGAACAGCAGGTAATAAACCAATTAAACATGAGGAACTCATTAAGGAGTTAGCTGACAGTTTGATGTGGCCAGCAAAAGTGGCGGTTGTGAAGTGCAAAGGTCATGATGTTACACAATCAGACACAGCGGAAGGAAACAGGCAAGCTGACAGAGCAGCCAAGATAGCTGCTGGCTATTTGCCAAGAGTCCAGATGGTGACAGTGGAAGAGGAATGTCAGAAAGTGAATCAGTGGGATGAGAAAACTGTAGCAGAGGCTCAAGCCACAGCCTCCCCAGAGGAAAGGACATTATGGTTTAACAGAGGAGGTCAGAAAATAGGTGAGTTTAAAGTATGGGTAGGACCGAATCAGAAGTGGATCTTGCCTATGACTTTAAAACAGGCAGTGTTTCAGGAAGCACATGGATTAGCACACGTGGGATGCAGACAAATGTTAAGAAATCTTCGACAATGGTCACACCCGCATCTGAAAGATATGGTAACAGCATATGTTGACACCTGTACTGTTTGTTTAAAGTACAACATTCGGCCTACAGTAAAACCTGAACGAGGTTATTTTCCTCTCCTGCACCGACCGGGACAGGAGGTGATTCTAGATTACACTGATATGTTGGAACCTGTTAAAGGGTTCAGATATGTATTGATGTGTGTTGACGCATTTACAGGGTGGCCAGAAGCCATACCTGCAAGAAGAGAAGACAGCAAAACAGTGGTGAAGTTTCTGATTAACCATTACATCCCCAGACACGGTTTCCCAACAAAAATAAGATCAGACAATGGCACACATTTTAAAAACACAGATCTGCAGGCTGTGGAAAAAATGTTAGGCCTAAAACACGCTTTTGGAACCGTGTACCACCCTCAATCTCAAGGGAAGGTAGAAAGGATGAACCAGAACATAAAACAAAAATTGGGCAAAATCTGTGCACAGACTAAATTGAACTGGGTTGATGCATTACCAATTGCCCTAATGAGCGTGAGAACTTCTGTTAATAATGGAACTGGCTTTTCTCCCTATGAGTTAACTACAGGAAGACCCTTTCCAGGACCAACTGTATGCTTACTGACCAGTGAGGAGGACCGTAAAATGGACCATAAGGTATACTTTGATGAGTTAAAAGCATTAGTGTCTAACTTTACTCAGCAGGTTCACCACAAACAGAGCCTAACAGAAAGACCAGAGGAACCTGGTCTCCCCACCGCGGAGTGGGTCTTGCTGAGGGTCATTAAAAGGAAGTGGTAGGAGCCCAGGTGGACGGGCCCTTATCAGGTTACAGAGAGAACGTCCCACGCAGTCCGCCTGAGAGGAAAGGGGGACGTTTGGTACCACTGGAGCCAGTGTGCGCCTGCCTCAGAGCCAGGAAGAGCGAGAGAGCTGGCAGAAACCATCTAAAGTCGTAAAACTGGACATTCATGTCTTGTAGACCGAAGCAGCCTGGTAAAGTTGCGTGCGGGCCCTGAAGGACTTTGTTTGAGTGGGTCACTGGGTGCTGGAAAATCCACATTTAGTACAGACACCTAGATACGACAAAAACACGACATCTTAGAGTCTCACACTTCATGAAGAAAACTCAGAGACATAGGAGGATCGGTCTCTGAGCACCCCAGGGTATGCCCTGAGTACTTGTGATTGGAACAATATTGTATGACATGTGTACTAACCATTTTTCTCTTATCTTTT
>NW_023620481.1:0-6716 GCF_014905685.2 Nematolebias whitei
AGGGGGCTCAACACACATCCCTGAGGAGAGCCAGTGCTGAGGGTTATCGTGGAGGAGGAGAGGTTGTGGATCCTCACTAACTGTGGTCTGTTTGTTAAAAAGTCTAGTACCCAGTTGCAGATGGAGGGGCTTAGTCCTAGTGTGGATAGTTTGTCCATCAGGGTTTGGGGGATCATGGTGTTGAAGGCGGATGTGAAGTCCACAAAGAGCATACGGACGTAAGAGTTTTTCTGCTCCAGGTGGTTGAGTGCAGTGTGGACCACAGAGGAGATTGCATCCTCTGTTGATCGGTTCTCACGGTATGCGTACTGATGAGGGTCCTCGTTGATGTTGATGGTTGTTTTGATGTGAGTCATGACCAGTTTTTCGAAGCATTTAGCGACTATCGGGGTGAGGGCCACTGGCCGATAGTCATTCAGACCAGTCACTGTAGAGCTTTTTGGGACTGGGATGATGGTGGCAGTCTTCAGGCAGGTGGGAACTGTCTCCAGGGTAAGTGAGGTGTTAAAGATGTCTGCCAGCACCTCACAGAGCTGATCAGCACATTCCTTCAACACTTTTCCGGGGATGTTGTCTGGGCCAGTTGCTTTGTGCGGATTAATCCTCCTGAAGGTACTCCTTACTTCTGCTGAGGTCACGCTGAGATGCTCTTCATCCGGTGGTGAGGTGAGTCTGGTGCTGGGTGGTCTGTTCGGGTCTTCAAAGCGTGCATAGAACTTGTTGAGGGCATCAGGCAGAGATGGGTCTTTGGGACATTGTTCGCTCCTTCCTTTATAATCTGTTATGCACTTAATGCCCCTCCACATGCTCCGAGGGTCTTGTGAGATGAATTGACCCTCGATCCTCTTTGCATATGTGGCCTTGGCCCTCTTAATACCAGCAACCAGCTCTTTTCTTGTCCTACTCAGCTCCTCTGAGTTTCCAGACCTGAAGGCAGTGTTCCTGGCTTCCAGCAGGGTACGCACCTCTGCATTCAGCCAAGGTTTTCTGTTTGGGTAGCTTTTAACATTTCTGATAGTGGAGACTGTGTCAGTACATGTACTAATGTAACCCAGTACTGAGGATGTGTATTGGTCAAGATCAAGCGAACCTCCATTTTCAGCAGCTTCTCTGAAAACCTGCCAGTCTGTTCGATCAAAACAATCTCTCAGTATGGGGCCACTGTCCTGGCTCCAACATTTAACTTTCTTTTGTACCGGTCTGGAGCGTCTCAGCGGGGGCATGTAAGCAGGAGCCAGGAAGATTGAGATGTGGTCTGACAGTCCTAGGTGGGGGCGGGGTTCGGCTTTGTATGCATCTTTTACGTTCGTGTAAACACGGTCCAGCGTGCGGTCTCCACGTGTTGGAATCGTCACATGCTGATTAAAGCTTGGGAGACAGTCCTTTAGATTCACGTGGTTAAAGTCTCCGGCTACAACGTAAAGAGCCTCGGGGTGTTTGCTCTGCAGCGAGCTGATGATATCATGTAGCTCCTGCAGTGATTCATTAGCATTAGCGTCCGGAGGAATGTAAACAACTGTGATGAAAGTCACTGTGAACTCTCGGGGTAGATAATGTGGCCGACATTTCACTGTTATTTGCTCCAAAGCCTTCGAGCATGAGCTATTTACAACAGTACAGTTCGTGGACCAACTTTTACTCACGTAAATGCATACTCCGCCCCCCCGTGATTTCCCCGTTGGCTCGCTGCAGCGGTCCGCTCGAAAAAAAAGTCTGTCATCCAGCTGGAAGACTGAGTCCGGCGTTTCACTTGTAATCCACGTTTCCGTGAGGCAAAGCACTGCACACTTCTTCATCTCTTCTGAGGCGCCCGCTCTCAGACGAAGTAAATCCACCTTGTTGTCCAACGAGCGGACATTCGACAGAAAGAGAGACGGCATGGGGAGTTTACCGGCTTTAGCGTTAGCTCGTAGCCTCACCATAACCCCCGCCCGGCATCCTCTCCTCTTAAGCCGGGAGCAGCGCTTCCTCTTCTGCCCGCTGGAACGCCTCTGCTGCAGCTTCCAGGTAGATGACTTTAAGATCTGCATTCTGCCGAGCGTAGCTTTGAGTTTGTTGCTGATTTCTGCTATATTTCGTGGCAAATCCGCTCCTATTCTCATCAGTTCGGTTCGGCTATAGTTCACACGCATAAATCGCGCGGAGTCAGGCACAGAGTCAATATCAAAACTTCTAAAAACTGGGATGGTACCGGGAGCCTGTGAAGCTGCAACTGCTCTGAGCGCGGCCATCTTGGGCGTGTGGCTTTTATTTATTAATCTTCCTAATAAGACTATGTACAATATTCAGCACGTCATTCACCAAGGTGAAAATGCACAAAACCCACAAAATTCACAAATGGAAACAAGGGGACATAAATAGTAATTTGGGAAAAAAAGTTAATTTATATTCCAAAGCCTCAAAATGACCTAATAAGCGAGAAAAAATAAGATGGAAGATAAATAAATAAATAAAAGTTGTTTTAATTAATTATGGTAAATACTTCTGAGTGACAACCATCTTTGTAATTACACAGTTGACTAAGTCCAAAAATAAAAACTTTTTTTAAGTGAGCAGTTTTCACTAATCGTCTAATGTTTTGGGGCAAATGCCTCTGTCTAAAAGCAAATACAGCAAAACGATCAGCAATATTCCACATTTCAATTAATTTCTTCTATCAACAGAATAAACTCTGCAGTTGTTCTTCTCTCACCACAAAAAAGTCCAATCAGCAAAAATAAATCCTGCCTGAGAAAAAGTAGTTAAGAAAGCTACATCTGCATCAAAGAACCTCAAATTGAAATATTTGTATTTTATACATATCATTTTCTTTTTCTGATGTGTAATGCTCACTGAGCCTTGACCGGTGGGATAAGGTAAAAATAGCTGACTGAATCAAAAAGCAGGATCTCTAATTTCCTAAAAGATAAAACACTTTACACAACTCTGTATACAAATCACTGTTCAGAAACTTTAGTTGTGTAGAATAAGACATGTTTGAGATAATCACCAGGATTCAGAATAACCTAGAAAGTATTTGCATTTTTTGTGAAAATATGGTATGAATGCTGAGTGCTGAAGGATTTTGCTGAATTTGTTAAATCAATGAGAACAAATGTTACAATGAGTAAAACTACTTCTTCTAGAAATGGAATTAAGGTGGAAAAAAGCATGTATGATGAATTATGTTTCATATAAGTCTTTTCCTTAAAGTGGTGCTCACAAAATGTAATAAAATATATTCTATGGTGTTTCTGAAAAAAATGCTTCTGTAATTGGATCAAAAATATTTATTGTATTTTATTATTTAATATTAAATGCTTACGTTGAAAACCTGAAATTGACCCATCAGTAGTCCCTTTTATATTAATCTATCATGAAAGAGACTAAATTTAGTCAAGTGGTAAGATACCTTGTTTTAAATTCTACATTTAATCTAATAGCTTGAATATCACCCACACTGCCTGAAGTAAAAAAAAAATTAAATGGAGAGGTTTAGTTTAAATTGTTCAAATTAATTCTGGATTAACTAATTATTGTGAAGGTTATTCATTGTAGCAGTTTTTTTTTTTTTTTTTTTTTTTACTGCGCAGACTGCTTTAGGGCGGCATGGGGGCTCAGTTGGTAGAGCTGCTGCCACTCAATGAAAAGGTTGCCAGTTCAAATCCCGACAGGGGGCCTTTCTGGGTGGAGTATGCATGTTCTCTCTGTGCATGTGTGTTTTTTTTTCTGGGTAGTCCGGTTTCCTCCCATAGACTAAAAACATGCATGTTAAGCTGAGTGGTAACTCTAAAGAGTCTCTGAGTGAGAGAATGAATAGTTGTTTGTCTCGTTTGTCTCTGTGTTCCTGTAATGGACTGTAGACCTGTCCAGGGTGTCCCCCACCTTTTGCACAGTGATGGTTGGACATGAGTACCAGTGACCCAAAAGGAAGAAGCAGGTACAGATAATGGATGGATGGACTTTCCTTTATTGAATGGGGAAAACTGATTTTCTTACCTAATTCAGAAGATATGTTTTGACAAGTTGACAGTAAAGATGCAAACAAATCTTACAAAGGCATCTGCAGGCACAATGCATGACATTCACTGATTATTTTGGCTATTTGGATCAATGACACGATTCTAACAAATAACAAAAAAAAAAAAAGAGTTTGTGATTTGGTTCCAAATATTCACTTTTTGGAAATAACACCTACAATACACTACTCTTTTGCAAAGCTACAAACAGGATTTGGTCTAAATAACAAAAATACTGACTTGTGTTATAGTATTTTTCTCTTTCTCACTGTCATGGTGGGTGTAGGGAGTTGGACCCAAAATACAGATGATGCATCTGTGCATCGTCATAGCCTCTCGCTGAGAGGCAAAAGCTCTATCAACTGTGCCAATGTGCTGCCTCAAATAAAACCCCAACACTGAAACAGAGCTTCCGGTGGGGCCACCACCTGCAGGAGGGGCAATATGAATTAGGTGCATTAAGCCATGGGCAGTGACCGAAGGCGGGGATCTTGGCCCTCTGACCCTGGCTTACCAAAGCTGGCTCTTGGGACATGGAACCTCTCTGGCGGGGAAGGAGCCTGAGCTTGTGCGTGAGGTTGCGAGTTGAGCTCACCTCGACTCCCATCATTGGTTCTGAAACCAATCTCCTTGAGAGGGGCTGGACCTTATTCCACTCTGGAGTTGCCCATGGTGAGAGGCGCTGAGCTGGTGTGGGTCTACTCTTAGCCCCTAGACTTGGTGCCTGTGTGTTGGAGTTTTCACCGGTAGATGAAAGGGTGGCTTCCCTATGCCTTCGGGTGGGGGATGGGCTCTGACTGTTGTTTGTGCCTATGCACCGAATGGCAGTTCAGAGTATCTGACCTTCTTGGATTCCTTGGTGGGGGTGCTGGAAGGTGCACCAGCTGGGGAATACTTTATTTTGCTGAGGACTTCAATGCCTGTGTGGGTAATGGCAGTGTGACCTGGAGGGGCGTGATTGGGAGGAATGGCCTCTCTGATCTGAACTTGAGCTGTTTTCTGTTGTTGGACTTCTGTGCTAGTCATAGTTTGTCCATCACGAACACCATGTTCTAACACAAGTGTGTCCATAAGTGCACTTGGCACCAGGACACCCTAGGTCATAGATGGATGATTGAGTTTGCAGTTGTGTCATCTGATTTGTGGATGTTTGTTTTGGACATTCAGGTGAAGAGAGGAGCTGAGCTGTCAACTGATCAACACTTGGTAGTAAGATGGATCATATGGTGGGAAAAGATGCTGGACAACCCCAGTAGACCCAAATGTGTAGTGAGGGTTTGCTGGGAATGCCTAGCAGAAAAACCCATCAGAATGATCTTCAACTCAAATCTCTGGGAGAGTTTTAACCACATCCCAGCTGAGACAGGGAACATTGAATCCGAGTGGGACATGTTCTTCAATTGTTGAAGTGGCTGCCTTGAGCTGTGGCTGCAAGGTTATCTGCTTTTTGCAGTGTTCATCATTGAACTTGGTGGTGGACATCACGGGTTAGTGAGTCTGTCAAGCTGAAAAAGGAGTCCTATTGGTCCTTGTTGGCTGGTGGGACTCCAGAGATAGCTGAGGAGTACCGGAGGGCCAAGCAGTCCACAGCCTTGGCTGTAGCTGATGTAAAAGCTCAGATGTGGGATGAGTTTGGTGAGGCTCTGGATAACGATTCTCAGTTGGCTCCCAGGAGATTCTGGCAAACCATCCGGCTGAAGAGGGGAAAGCAGCTCTTTACTAATACTGTGTTCAGTGAAGGTGGGGTGCTATTGACTTCAATCAGTGATGTTATCGGGAGGTGGAATGAATACTTCTCGGACCTTCTCAATCCTACTGGCACGTCTTCCATGGAAGAAGCGATGTTGGGGGACTTCAGGGTTGTTCTGTCCATAACCATAGCTGAGGTTGCTGAAGTAATTAAAAAACTCCACAGCAGCAATGCTCCATGGGTGGATAAGATTTGCTCCGATTTCCTTGAGGGTCTGGATGTTTTGGGGCTGTCTTGCTTGACACACATTTGCAACATTGCGTGGACATCAGGGGCAGTGCCACTGGATTGGCAGCCTAGTGTGGTAGTTCCTCTCTTCAAAAAGGGAAGCCGGAGGGTGTGCTCCAATTACAGGCACATCATTTTCCTTTGCCTTCCTGGTAAGGTCTAATCAGAGGTACTGGAAAAGCGAGTCTGAACCTTGATCAAACCTCAGAATAAATGGATGGATTAGATACAAAAAAATCACAAGATCCAAACTGAACAGGAACAGAACAAAAGGGATAAAAATAAAACATAAACCACGAAAGGAGTAAAACTAAGATGAACTTAAGGACTAAATAAAAAGCATAGATACCACACTCACTTTCTTTCTCTGCCAAATGTATACTCTCTTTAAACTAATTTTTACCGTCTCTACAAAAACAAGGGGTGCTGTGCATGGATCAGTACACTGCTGAGATTGAGACTTAAGAAAACGGAATGATGCACAGATTTAACTTTTATTAACCAGTTAAAGTAGAGTCCCTGACAGTGACTGAATACTCTGCTCTTTTTCAGGTCTGTTAGACAGGATTCAATGTCTTCCATTTCTGCCTGTAATACACCAATAATGTTACCACTTCACACTATGAGCAACATCACAGCTACCATTCAGACTCTTCTCAGTCATACCGGTTCAAATGTGCCAGCACAGCAGAAATGTATCAAGCTCTGTTATATATATATATATATATATATATATATAT
>NW_023620482.1:0-6715 GCF_014905685.2 Nematolebias whitei
ATATATATATTATGTGGGGGGGGGAGTGTTTGTGTATGTGTGTGTATAAATTAACAATATATAATATTATGTCAGCTGAGGAATTTTCTGAATGTGAGAGCTATTTTAAGATCAAATTAGTTACATAACTTTTACTGGTCCTCATGTGTACAAAATTAACCCTAACTTGGACCATTCCTTCAAGATGCTTTTTTTCCCCTCTGAGTGCATATTATCATTGCAGACTGTATGTGTCATGTCACATGTAACTGTTTCTACCTTAACGTAGATTGACTTATCACTTTCAACTTCTTCCACCTAGAAAATTTTAGCTTTAATAATGCCCAGCTACTTTTCTTCCACATCCCTCATTGCAGATTCTAAACATCCATTATTTGCCTTCGTTCTTTCTTTACAAAACAAATTTAAATGCAAACAAGGGAAATCTGCCTTGCATGCCCTTCCACAGGAAATTAATGATGAAAAGCCAATTAGAGAAAAGTCATTGCAACATTTTTCTCAAGGAAATGGCTTAAGACATGGCAGGAAATTGTCCAAATAGAATGTCTCACCATTTGTAATTATGCATATGTGGATAAGCATGTGAAGAAAACCAGCCACTAGGGAGCACAAACTACTGTATCTCTTGTGCCTGTTTCAAGCTTGGGTAAATGGTTAGGGTTGTGTCAGGAAGGGCATCCGACATAACACTTTTCCAAAACTAAAATGCAAGTTAATCTAAGCTACACCATACTGGAACAGTCAAGGCCTGGGTTAAAAACAACCGCTGTTGACAAACAGGGTGCTGCGGAAATTGTGCTACTGTTAGTCCAAGACAACGAGGAGGGAAACGTGTCAGGAGACAGACGGGGAAGAGGAAAGTCAAGAATGTAGGACTGAGGGTTGCAACTCTAAATGTAAGGACAATGACAGGCAAAAGAGCTGGCTGACATGATGCAGAGAAGGAAGGTAGATGTTTTATGTGTCCAGTAGACCAAGTGGAAGAGCAGCAAGGCTTGCAGCATTGGAGCAGGGTTTAAACTGTTTTACCATGGTGTGGATAGAAAGAGAAATGGAGTAGGAGTGGTCCTGAAGGAGGAGTTAGCAAAGAATATAGTAGAGGTGAAAATAGTGTCCAATAGGACACACACTAGGGGTTGAACGAGTATATAATTTTTAAACTCGACATTAGCATAATAAAACCCGAGTAGAACTCGAGTATTTGATGACGTCATAGATCTCAAGATACAAAAATAAATAAAACCGCAAAAAACTGTAATTATTTACAACAACAAAAAGACCAACAAAACATTGGGAGCGTATATTATGCTCCTACCATTTATCATACTGCAAATAAGTCACAGGAAAAACTAAACTATTAGTTATTATTATTAAACTGCAAACGTGAAGAAACACAGCACGTCAAAAACGAAACTTAAACCGAAACTGGTTCTGGTTCGGTGGATAGGACCCGGTGATACAGCATACTCTGTGACCTGCAACAGTGCAACACCGCCCCCTACGGTCATACGTGGTCACATAATATGACGTCACTACGGATACCCGACTTTACATTTTTAACATCGATAGATGTCCTAGCAATCGATGTGTAGATTACTCGAGTACTCTGTTAATGCCCTAACACACACACACACGTATTTTTAAGTACATATATAAAAATCCAACATTTTTATTCACACTTATGTGAAAATATCTAAAAGGTATTTAAAACACTAAACTTTTGAATTTGATCAAAGTAAAAAAAAAATTTAATAAAAAGACCAACATTGCTTGGCGATGGTAATCACAAAATAAAAGTTACTTTGCATAGCTGTGATAAATACTGCATGTTTTTATATGACTTTGTGTGGCTGAAGGAATATCTGTGTACAGGATACATACATACATCCCTCGGAGCAGGGGCATTAAGTGCATAACAGATTATAAAGGAAGGAGCGAACAATGCCCCAAAGACCCATCTCTGCCCGATGCCCTCAACAAGTTCTATGCACGCTTTGAAGACCCGAACAGACCACCCAGCACCAGACTCACCTCACCACCGGATGAAGAGCATCTCAGCGTGACCTCAGCAGAAGTAAGGAGTACCTTCAGGAGGATTAATCTGCACAAAGCAACTGGCCCAGACAACATCCCCGGAAAAGTGTTGAAGGAATGTGCTGATCAGCTCTGTGAGGTGCTGGCAGACATCTTTAACACCTCACTTACCCTGGAGACAGTTCCCACCTGCCTGAAGACTGCCACCATCATCCCAGTCCCAAAAAGCTCTACAGTGACTGGTCTGAATGACTATTGGCCAGTGGCCCTCACCCCAATAGTTACTAAATGCTTCGAAAAACTGGTCATGACTCACATCAAAACAACCATCAACATCAACGAGGACCCTCATCATTATGCATACCGTGAGAACCGATCAACAGAGGATGCCATCTCCTCTGTGGTCCACACTGCGCTCAACCACCTGGAGCAGAAAAACTCTTACGTCCGTATGCTCTTTGTGGACTTCACATCCGCCTTCAACACCATGATCCCCCAAACCCTGATGGACAAACTATCCACACTAGGACTAAGCCCCTCCATTTGCAACTGGGTACTAGACTTTTTAACAAACAGACCACAGTTAGTGAGGATCCACAACTTCTCCTCCTCCACCATAACCCTCAGCACTGGCTCTCCTCAGGGATGTGTGTTGAGCCCCCTCCTGTTTACTCTGCTCACGTATTATTGTGCAGCTACCCATCCAGGCTGTCACATTGTAAAGTTTGCAGATGATACAGCGGTGGTGGGATGCATCACAAACAATGATGAGTCCAGCTACAAGTACTTGGGTGTACACATGAATGACAACCTCAGCTGGAGCAACAACACCACCAGCCTGATCAAGAAAGCTCATCAGAGACTCTACTTCCTCAGACGGCTGAGGTGAGCTGGTCTGGGAAGCTCAGTCCTCACCTCCTTCTACAGGTGTGCAGTGGAGAGCATCCTGTGCTCCAGCATCAACGTGTGGCATGGAGGCTGCACAGCTGCAGAAAGAACAGCTTTGCAGAGAGTGGTGAAGGCTGCACAGAAGTCTGTCGGAATCAGCCTCCCCAACATCTACACCTCTAGATGCACGAAGAGGGCCACCTGCATCATGAAGGACCCCACTCACCCAGCACACACACTTTTTGCCCCACTCCCCTCCGGAAGGAGGTTAAGGAGCATTAAGTGTAGAACCACTAGACTGAGGAACAGCTTCTACCCTGAGGCTGTTAGACTCATGAATCTCTAACTAGAATAATCACTTTGAAAAACCATATCATGTTGCTGCTGATCTGTTTCATGTTGCTGCTGATCTGTTTCAATGTTGATGTGTTCATGCGTGCACATCCGCTCACAGACTCATGTTCATATTTGTGCTGATGTTCAATGTGTTTATGTTATGAGTGCTTAGTGTATATTTAGTTGATGTTTTTCTTAGTTCATATCTTAGATGTTATTACTGTTTTTCTTATACATTTTATTTTTGTATGTAACTGGGACCTTGTGCACATAATTTCGTTCCACCACATGTACCACATGAGGTGCGAATGACAATAAAAAATCTCTGACTGACTCTCTGATACTGTATGACTGTTTCAAAGTATAAAATAGATAAAATGTGGATGTTAGCTTTTTTCATTAAACATTCAAAATGGACACGTATTTAGTCCATTTGTTGTCTTAAACTAAGTAGCAGGAAAAGCATCTGTAATTCCTACCTGTGTATACAAGGGCTTTCAGTTAACGGTGATAAACTTATTAAGTAACGCACATTGGACATTAACTATATTAGTGTGTGATTTAAATGAAGAAAAAAAAAGTTTAGTACTGCAAATTTTATGAAATATTTCACCCGACTATTTTACATTGCTTCTTGCGCTGTCATCTTGGAGCTTCTAAGTTGAAAGAAAACATCCTGAATGCATGAGCAGCGCAAATCGGTTTACTCTGTTCTCCATTAGCCAGCTTGTTACTCCATGACATATGGTCACTGTTGTAAATTTGTGTTGTCAAAGAAAAATAGTTGTATTCACAAACAATCCTTGCTCTTTGCATTCATAAAATACAAACGCCAGCTGTGAACTTGAGCTATGTATATAGAAGTTTTTGGTCATAACTTTTTAAACTGTATTTGTATATATTGTATGAGATTTCAGTTAGTTACTGTATTAGTTTACAAATTCTAGTTATGCACAACAATTGACTTATATGCACACAATTTTGCTCCTACTTTTCTACTACTATTACTATTTCTACTATTTCTATTACTATTTACTACTATTTCGACTACTATTCTGATAGCATTCTGACCTCACAAAGAAGGGGTAAAAAACTGTGTGGTTCCAATCTGAATCCATTCATCTATCCATCCATTATCTTTAATCTCTTCTTTCTTTTCGTGTCGCGGGGGTCACTGGTGCCCATGACCAACTATCACTGTGCAAGAGGCAGGGTACATCCTGGACAAGTCTCCAGTCCATCACAGGGACAGACACAAATGAGACAAACAACCATTCACACACTCACTCACACCTAATCAGAATCAGAATAAACTTTATTGGAATTGCACCGAGGTACAACGCGAATATGTACGTACAGTCATCCGAAAGATGGGCGGAGTGCACGAAGCTGCAACTACAGGAGAGCGTGGCCATTTTATCCTTATCAGATAATAATCTTAGATAGGAAAAGGGGGAGAAACATGAGGGTAGATAGTGGTATTACAAAAAAAAGATATTTCACATCTTGTCTATCAGGATACGATTTGAGACATCAAAAAACTCTACCAGCAAGCACAATTAAAATATGATTACATTTGCATTTGACATCGAGGTGTTGAGATTTATCCATGAGCTTTTTTTCAGATCAGCCACAGTTTCCGAGGATGTTGTTTTCAGCCAGCAGTTCTGATAAGCTTGCACAGAAAGTTCTCGGGGGGAGGGGTTAGATGAAGCTTTTGTCCTTGGGTACTCATGTCCCAGGAGAAATTTGATAGTCAGCCCGTCTCCGAGGCCGTCGGGAGTCTGATTCAGATAAGCTTGATTTTTGTTTTTCTTCAGGCAGACAGATTTTTTTCTTCAGCCTTGAGTCCATCTGGGCGTTCTGGTTCCGAAAAAGACTAATTGTGGGATTCCATTCCACTGATCCATGCTATGAGTCTCCTTCAAGGTTGAACCCACCACGCTGACGAGTCCCAGAAGCCGCAGGTGGTCTGCGATACTCAATCGCCTCCACCTTACGGTTAAGCTCGTAGACCAGACAATTTAAAGTTCCCACAGCGAGGACCAGACCTTCACACTGACTCGGAAGCTTTTCCATGGCCAAAACTGCTGCCGCCGATGTCTTTTTCAAAAGTCGATAAAACAGAGCCCTGCCGATATGCCAAAAAGCAGAGTCCCTGCTATCATAGGTCCAAATATGTAAACGTCTTCAACATCCTCTTGAGACAGGACTGTAATGCACATCGATTGCCACACTCCCCACGAATCCATGACGTACCCCACAGCGTGAGTCTCAGCTGGACATGCCGGTTCCCCAGGACCTTGTCGCTTTGATGAAAAAATCTTATCAATAGAGTTGAACGCCCACGATACCAAATCCATAATCTTCTTAATTTATGTTCGGGAGATGAGACCCAGGCGCTTCAGACAAACAGAGAGCAGAGCAGGGAGAAGGAAAAAAACGGGGGAAGAGAAACAGAAGCTGCCACCTCGATCAGAGCCTGGGAGGAAGAAGGACAATTTAAGGACAATTTAGAGTTACCAGTCAGCCTAACATGCATGTTTTTGGTCTGTGGGAGGAAACCGGAGTACCCGGAGAAACCCATGCATGTCCAGTGAGAACATGCAAACTCCACCCAGAAAGGAACACGGACTGGGATTTGAACTGGGGCGACCTGCTTGCTGAGAGGCAGCAGCTCTACCAACTGCACCACCAAGCTGCCCTCTAATTTGAATCTATCACTAAAATAACTCTTTTTGACTTGAGTCACTTGAGATTTATGTTGTGCAACAGCTCTATCACCCGCGCTATTACCCCCCCCCCACACACACACACACACACACACACATACATGTATGTGCAATATGCAAAATTCAGAGTTCAGAGGTGTTAATTTTACTATTACTATTAACTTTACGCTAGTAAACAAACACATTGCAGAAGATAGAACACAAACTTAAGATGTCTAGTTGGAAGAAGAGTCAACCAAAATGTTATTTTGTGTTAACTGCATGTTATCTATGTAAACCTATTAATTTCTATGTACAACTCACCTGAGTCTGCAACATTTATGGTTTATTAACCCAGAGGAGTGACCCTAGTCATCTAAATCAGCAGCATATTCCGTGGACTATTAACCCAGAGCAGTGACTCGAGTCACTTGAATCGGCAGCATTTCCAGTGGGTCATTAAACTAGAGCAGGAACGCATATCCGATGAGTTATTAACCCAGTGCAGTGACCCAACTCAGAGTCCATAGCAGTGATGCTTCTGGGGTTTGTGTGTTTGTGGGTGTGTGTGTGTAACTTAGGCTAATTGATCATTCTAAATTGTCCCAAGGTGTGAGAGAGAATGTGGATGGTTGTATGTCCGGTATGTCTCTATGTTTTACTGCAATGTCTGGATATGGGCACCAGTGACCCCCGTAAGCCAGAAAGCAAGAAGTGGGTAAAGATGTATGTATATATATATATAC
>NW_023620483.1:0-6713 GCF_014905685.2 Nematolebias whitei
AAAAAATTAGCATATTGTGATAAAGGTCATTATTTTCCATAATGTAATGATAAAAATGAAACTTTCATATATTTCAGATTCATTGCACACCAACTGAAATATTTCAGATCTTTAATTGTTTTAATACTGATGATTATGGAATACAGCTCATGAAAACCCAAAATGCCTGTCCCAAAAAATTAGCATATTTCATCCCACCAATGAAAGACAAGTGTTTTTAATACAAAAAACACCAACCTTGAGACAGTGATCCATGCCTTCATAACATCTAGGCTTGATTACTGCAATTCACTTCTGTTTGGAATCAGTCAGTCCTCCATTGCAGGTCTACAACCAAGATGGCGCCGGTGTGTAGGGCTGCCCGTCTCTCGCTCTCTGCTTGTATTTTATTTTTGTTATTTTTACAATGGTTTCTGCAGTGTGCCGAGTCATATTTTCAGTATGATCGTCGGGCACTTTTGGAGCTCCGTACATTTACTGAAATTCCCGCGGAGTTTTTGAACAGCGGCCAGCACTCTCCCCCACCGGTCCTATCTGAGATTCCTGCGTTCCTTCTGCGTGACCCTGGCCTTTCTCCATGGAGGAAACGTCGCAGACGTCATGGGAAGCGTGCAGGGATTTTGGTGAAACTGAGGCAAAGTGTGGATTATTCTATCAGGACTCGCTCTGGATCTGATCATCTCCTCTCTGACCTGTGGTGCTCCCGGGGCCCGGCTGCTGGCCAGCTGCCTGTGCGCTCAGTCCATGTGAACACCTGGAGTTGTTTACCTGTGCGCCACACCAGCAGACCAGGAGGAGCTGTTCTTCATAACCTGCGCCCGCTGGCGCACGCGTCTCCATCCACGGCTGTGCCTGTGTTGACAATATCAGGATGTGTTTAATCAACGCAAGGTCTGTTTCCAACAAGACGTTTATCCTCAATGACTTTTTTAAAGATCAGGAGTTGGATTTTCTGTTCGTCACGGAATCTTGGATTTCTGATGGTGAGTCCAGCGCCTTGGTGGAACTACTACCCCCGGACTGTCTGTGTTTCAATGCCCCGTGGCCATCAGGTCGGCGCGGGGGGGGGGGATTATTAACAGTTTTTAAAGCAAACTTGGCCTGTTAACAGTTGTCCATCCCGGTGTCCCGCGCCAGCTTTGAGCTGAGCACCTTTGAACTCGGACACTCTCCTCCGGTTCTGTGTGCGCTCTTCTACCGCCCACCTCGTTCTAAGGACTTCATAAATGAATTCTCTGACTTTTTGGCTGATATCACAGAGATACACTCACTTTTTGTTTATTGGTGACTTTAATTTGCATGCGTGTTGTCAGGAGAAGCCCGTAGTGAAGGACTTTCTGGATTTATTGGACTCTTTTGGCTTAGCTCAGCAGGTGAGCGGCCCCACCCAGGAACACGGTCATACGCTGGACCTCGTTTTAACACGCGATGTCTCTGTTTCTAATTTGAAAATCGGTGACAATGTTTTTTCAGATCACATGCCTGTATTGTTTGACTTCACCCCCCCTTGTCATACTGCTAAGACGTGCGTTCCTGCACGTACGCGTTCCATTAACCGTTTCACTGCTGCTCGTTTTAATGAAGGTTTTAATTCTGAGAGGATCGAACAGTTCCCGGTGTCTCTTACCACTGAGGAGCTAACCTCTCAGTTCAACTCTGCCTGTTTAAATGTTCTGGATCGTGTTGCTCCTCTTAAGACCAGAAAAACGAAACTTAGATCAGAGCCTTGGTTGAATGACGTCACGTGAGCCGTTAGGCGGCAGTGTCGCAGAGCTGAACAAAGGTGGAGGAAGGACAGGCTCCAGGTTTCTTTTCAAATGTTAAGGGAGAGTTGGCGTCACTATCAGAAAACCGTTAAAGCTGCCAAATGTAAATTCTTCTCTGATTTAATTGTCTCCAACTCCCACAATCCCCGAGTTCTTTTCTCCACCTTGAACTCAGTTCTACACCTCAGTGAGCCTTCACCTCTGGAAGCCTCAACTGAGCTGTGTGAAAACTTCCTCCATTTCTTTTTAGAAAAAGTGGCAAACACCCGGGCACTCATTTCTCCACCAGCTCATGATCTGTCCATCCCATCTCAGTGTGTGGCTGTGTTTGACCACTTTGAGCCATCTCTCTGTCTTCTCTGGAGCAGGTAATGTGGAGCATGAAGCCATCTGGTTCCCCCTTTGATGTGGTCCCCCCTCGACTACTAAAGGAAGTTTTTCCTACCCTGGGTCCTTTTATTCTCGCTATTCTGAATAGCAGTTTATCCTCAAGTGTGGTGCCAAAGACTTTTAAACATGCTGCTGTCCAGCCCCTCCTGAAAAAACCTAACCTTGACCCCTCAGTCATGTCCAACTTCCGGCCTGTTTCCAGACCCCCATTCACCTCTAAACTACTGGAAAAAATTGTGGAGTCTCAGTTGAAACAGTTTTTGGGGGATCACGCTATCCTAGAGTTATTCCAATCTGGCTTCAAATCTCTCCATAGCACTGAAACTGCTTTACTCAAGGTTTTTAATGACATTTTCATATCCACAGACGCAGGTGATTCTGTGCTGCTTGTCCTATTGGACCTTACATCTGCTTTTGACACCATCGACCACAAGATCCTCATTTCTAGGCTGGAGCAGTGGGTGGGCATCACAGGGTCAGCCCTTAAATGGTTTGGGTCCTACCTCTCTGACAGAACCTTCTGTGTCAATATCAAAGATTTTAGTTCGGCATCGACAGCGCTCCAGTGGGGGGTACCGCAGGGGTCCATCCTCGGTCACCTTCTCTTTTCTTTATACCTGCTGCCACTAGGTGCTATCTTCCGCAAACACGACATACCCTTTCATTTCTACGCCGATGATTGCCAAATTTACTTCCCCCTGAGGCACAGAGGCACACGCTCTATTCAGCCTCTTCTTGACTGCCTGGCTGACATCCGGGACTGGATGGCTTTAAACTTCTTAAGCTTCAATGAGAAGAAGTCTGAGGTCATGCTGTTCCATCCCAGTGGCTCACTCATGAACCATGACATTGACCTTTTCTCTCTAGCCCCGCTAGAGAAACAAAAGTTCACTAATCTGGGGGTGATAATGGACCCGTCCTTAAAACTCAACAGTCACGTAAACATGATGGTCAAATCCTGTTTTTTTCAGCTGAGACGGCTGTCTAAGCTGAAGCCTATACTCTCCAAGAAGAACCTTGAGACAGTGATCCACGCCTTCATAACATCTAGGCTTGATTACAGCAATTCACTTCTGTTTGGAATCAGTCAGTCCTCCATTGCTCGTCTACAACTGGTCCAAAATGCTGCAGCCCGATTTTTAACTGGTACAGGCTATAGAAAGCACATCACGCCAGTGTTGGCCTCCCTGCACTGGCTACCCATTCACCTTCGGATCCAATTCAAAATTCTCATGTATGTTTTTAAATCACTGAACAGTTCTGCCCCATCCTATCTCACTGATCTTCTGCAGCCATATGTCCCACCGCGCTCTCTGAGGTCAGCAGACCAGATGCTTCTCTCAGTCCCAGAAACCTGTCGAAAGCTCAGAGGTGACAGGGCTTTCTTTGTTGCAGGTCCACGACTGTGGAATGAGTTGCCACTGAGTGTCCGGCAGGCTCCCACACTCTCAGTCTTTAAGTCTCGCTTGAAGACCCACTTCTATTCTCTTGCCTTTAACACAGTGTGATTTGTTTTGGTCCGGTCTGTTCTCAACTCTGTTGTCCATTTTAGTTAGCTTCTGCTGCTATTTGTATCTGTATTTCTATTTTATGTTTTCCTGTCCGCTGTGCATGTTTGTTTTCTTTTGTACAGCACTTTGGTTGGCCTTGTTGCTGTTTTAAGTGCTCTATAAATAAATTGGTATGGTATGGTATGGTATGGTAACCTTCAAATAATCATGTTCAGTTATGCACTCAATACTTGGTCGGGAATACTTTTGCATGAATGACTGCTTCAATGCGGCATGGCATGGAGGCAATCAGCCTGTGGTACTGCTGATGTGTTCTGGAGGCCCAGGATGCTTCAATAGCGGCCTTAAGCTCACCCAGAGTGTTGGGTCTTGCGTCTCTCAACTTTCTCTTCACAATATCCCACAGGTTCTCTATGGGGTTCAGGTCAGGAGAGTTGGCAGGCCAATTGAGCACAGTTATACCATGGTCAGTAAACCATTTGCCAGTGGTTTTGGCACTGTGAACACCTGTTCGTGTCGTCACCTGTTCAGGTCGTGCTGAAAAATGAAATCTTCATCTCCATAAAGCTTTTCAGCAGATGGAAGCATGAAGTGCTCCAAAATCTCCAGATGGCTACCTGCATTGACCCTGCCCTTGATAAAACACAGTGGACCAACACCAGCAGCTGACATGGTACCCCAGACCATCATTGACTGTGGGTGCTTCACTCTGGACTTCTGGCATTTTGGCATTTCCTTCTCCCCAGTCTTCCTCCAGACTCTGGCACCTTGATTTCCGAATGACATGCAAAATTTGCTTTCATCCGAAAAAAGTACTTTGGACCACTGAGCAACAGTCCAGTGCTGCTTCTCTGTAGCCCAAGTCAGGCGGTTCTGCCGCTGTTTCTGGTTCAAAAGTGGCTTGACCTGGGGAATGCGGCACCTGTAGCCCATTTCCTGCACACGCCTGTGCACGATGGCTCTGGATGTTTCTACTCCAGACTCAGTCCACTGCTTCCACACGCCCCCCAAGGTCTGGAATCGGCCATTCTCCACAATCCTCCTCAGGGTCCTGTCACCTCTTCTCGTTGTGCAGCGTTTTCTGCCACACTTTTCCCTTCCCACAGACTTCCCACAGAGGTGCCTTGATACAGCACTCTGGGAACAGCCTATTCGTTCAGCAATTTCTTTCTGTCTTACCCTCTTGCTTGAGGTTGTCAATGATGGCCTTCTGGATAGCAGTCAGGTCGGCAGTCTTACCCATGATTGCGGTTTTGAGTAATGAACAAGGCTGGGAGTTTTTAAAAGCCTCAGGAATCTTTTGCAGGTGTTTAGAGTTACGTCATTGATTCAGAAGGTTAGGTTAATAGCTTGTTTACAGAACCTTTTCGTGATTTGCTAATTTTTTGGGACATGCATTTTGGGTTTTCATGAGCTGTATGCCATAATCATCAGTATTAAAACAATTAAAGACCTGAAATATTTCATTTGATGTGCAATGAATCTGAAATATATGAAAGTTTCATTTTTATCATTACATTATGGAAAATAATTACCTTTATCACAATATGCTAATTTTTTGAGGACCTGTATATATACACAGTTGGAGTCAGTTTGTAAAGTTGGCAAAGTTAGCTAGAGATTGGCAGGAGCATCAGTCAACACCTCCTACTCCATAGGCGCCATCTTGGATCACCTTCAGATGACTGTGACTATGTTCCTGATTTTTTGTCTGAAAGCCCTGTCACAATGACTGTTGTGATGTTGTACTCAGACAGATTGACAGGCTCTGTCCCTGTCGGTTTTCTTTTTATTTATTTGTGTTCCCCGCTCTGTTTTTTGTACTTTTGTTGTTCTGTTCTTTGTGTTATTTATGTTCCTATATATCTGATTCTGTTGTTTTCCACTCACTCCTCAGTCTGCCTCTCCAGTCCTCAGTCTTTATCATTCACACCTGTCCCTCATCAGCCACCTGCCCAGGTGCTCTCATTACTCACTCTCCCTCTGTCTTATAAAAAGCCTTTCTCTCCTCCACTCCTCGTCCGGTCATTGTTCTGTATTCACAGACATCTCTGTCCTCCTCTGTCCTGTCTGTATTTGTCCACCTGATGATCTGCTCTGCCTGTTTACTCTGATGTCCTGTTCTGTCTTGTTCTTGATCCTGTTTTGCCAGAGTAAGTTTTGCTGCATCGACAGCGTTTTTGTTTTGTTGTTTAAATAAATTATTTTTTATTTAAAATCCTGCCTCGCTTGCCTGCCTGCAAATGGGTCTCAACTTTGACGAATGTGACAGAATGACCGGACCAGACCCAGACCCAGCAGGTTCTTCATTCCGCTCCAAGCGCCAGCACGAACGTGAGCAACTCCGCCGGGTAACGCGTAATTATCTGGACACCAGAGCCACCCCCAAGGATCTGTGGAAGAGGTTGGTGGCCGCTGAGGACTTTGTTAACATGTTTACCCAGTTGGAACTAGAAGGCTATGAACCTGGGGTGTTTGAACATTTTTCTCAAGCTTGGAATGAGAGACGTGTGCTGCGCTCTTTTCTCCTGCCATCTGCCACGTCCCCTGGTCATCCCAAGCACCCCTCATTGGCGAATGGAATGGTCTCGCCGCCCGCTCCGGATCTCCTGGTCTCGCCGCCCGCTCCGGCTCTCCGGGTCTTGCCGCCCGCTCCGGCTCTCCTGGTCTTGCCGCCCGCTCCGGCTCTCCTGGTCTCGCCGCCCGCTCCGACTCTCCTGGTCTCGCCGCCCGCTCCGACCCTCCTGGTCTCGCCGCCCGCTCCGGCTCTCCTGGTCTTGCCGCCTGCAGACCCCTCGCCGGTCTCTCCACTTGCAGACCCCTCGCCAAACTCGCCGCCTGCAGACCCCTCGCCGGACTCGCCACCTGCAGACTCCTCACCGGACTCGCCACCTGCAGACCCCTCGCTGGACTCACCGCCTGCAGACTCCTCGCCGGACTCGCCGCCTGCAGACCGTTCGCCAGACTCGCCGCCTACAGACCGCTCGCCAGACTCGCCTCCTGCAGACTCCTCGCCGCCTGCAGACCCCTCGCCGGACTCGCCACC
>NW_023620484.1:0-6712 GCF_014905685.2 Nematolebias whitei
ACATTACAGAAAGCTGCAGACAACTACTCAGCACCTCTCAACACACAGGCATCGTTGCCTCGCCCGCAGGCACCTGAACCATTCTCATTCACAGGGGTGGGGCAGAGACAGGCTTTTCTGGAAGCCCCGGGCTGGAGAAACAGACCTGTGTTGACTGACTCACGGACAGGTTCTTCAAAAAATCCTTTCTATACTGAATCCCCACTCAGGATCTCTTCAGACATCATGGCTACTCTTCAGCCTCCACCCAGTACATCACTCTCACTGACCGCATCACCCAGTACATCCCTGCCTTCAGAACATGAGGAAACTAAAGGGTTTCACCAACTTGACTACCCCTCCCTGTCGAGCAACAGCTTTCCTCTGCTCCAGGCGGGTGCGCAGATCAGATACAAACCCTTTGCACTTGGTGACATTCAGGCTTTGGTTGAAAAACTGCCCCCACTGACTGAAGGGGGTAGTAAGTGGTTAAATGCAGTTGTTGGATTTAATATTTTATATCTTTTTATAATTCCTATCAAGCACTCAAATGTCATGTCATATAAAGTGTGTGTGTGTGTCTTTCTTCCAGGGTTGAACTATGTTTATAGAAAATGTTTGCTAATTCTAACTAGTTGACCTTTAAATATAATCTCATAGGAGCTAAGGATAATTTTACAAGTTCACATTTGATGGATTACAAACAATCAAATCAGGCCTTTCAGAACAGATTAGAGCAGAGATTGATTAACATAAATAAAGCTAGAACACATCTCTTTAATTTAGACAATATAGTTTGACTAAGTAAAATCAAATTAAAAGTATAAAAATGATCCAAATAATAAACACAAACATGAGTTAGATAATAATAATTAAGTTATTAATTATTCCTAGAAATAAACAACTTTATTTCTAATCAGTTGGTATCACTAAGGTATAATCACGTTAAACAAACAGTGTTAACAGTTTAAACGCAGACAAGGAAACTAAGATGAATCTGCCTTAAAAAACACAATCACCAGGCCAACAGATATTGAATTAACACCCAGGAGGTAGGTAATAATTAATAGTTATTATTACGTATAAACAATTTAGACACGAATCATTTTATATCCCTAAAGTATAATAGCAAGTTAAACTTTAAACAAAAGCCGATTTCGGTGTACCAAAACTTATCTGAAATATAGACGTTAACGTCCTTGAGGGGGCGGGCTAAGTTGTAACCATAGCGACAGAAGCTGAACCAATCAGGAAGCTAGCCTTCTCAAACGGGGATAAAAGGCCGGAAATGACGCACGCCCACCGAGCATTTTCCGGGAGGCGCACACGAGGCGGTTCGTTCTTAATGCTCCATTTATATGCATATATCTTATTAATGTAATTGTTTGTCTCTGAATATCTGTAACCCATGTTGTGTCAAATAAATCTTTTATACGAAGGACGACACCTCAGCCGTTTTGAACACGACGTGGTATTCTATCCACAACACAGTTGACAGTCTTACAAAAGGTATCACACTAGCAGTAGGAGATGTGAGAGCCTTGTTGGGAAGATGTGTAACGTCCACTAGGATGGATGAATTGGAACGGGCAGCAGGTTGGAATTATACAGTCCTCGATTCAGAGCCCATGACAAATCATCTCCATAGATTTGCAGGAGCCCTTAGAGAGGCCTATCCACTCCCTGAGGGAGCGGGTGTACCCAAGTTTCTCTGGAAACCGGGACAGAACCCCATAGTGTACCTTGATCAGTGTAAACAGGAGTGGCATGACAGAACTCACTGTCATGGCCAGGGACAAAGTCAGAGATATTTTTTCAGACAAGCAATCCTTGATGGTGTCCCAACAGCTGTGAGTAAAGCCATGAAGACAAACCCAGACCTTCCCACTGCTGATGCAGGCCAGTGGGAACGTCATCTTATCCACCACTTGCAGGCTGCTGCAGATGATGATGTTAAAAGCTCTGCAGAATTAAAAGACATGCAGGCTCAGCTACTTAAACTGCAACTTAAGCAGGCGAGAGATGTGGTACAGGCCGCCAAAGGGCCAAAACAATTAGTAGCTGTGAGTGAACCTACACACAACACTCCACAATATACAGCTGCACCACAACCCAGTGCCTATTCTCGGGGTCAGGTCAGGGGACAGTGGAGGAGAGGAGGTGGAGCTCGGGGCAGGGACCATAACCGAGGTTGCATACAGGGAGGCAGAGCACAAGATGTCTGTCATTACTGTCAGAAGCCTGGACATTGGGCACGTGACTGTTACCACAAACAAGCTCAAGCAAACAGAGGAGGAGGACGTGGGTACACAGTACCCAACCCTCAGATGGCACCAGCAGGACAACACCCAGGCATGGAATATGTACCTTCAGACGCTGGATCTGGTAGTTATTACCAACAATGACACACCCCACAGAGAAATCAGGCCATAGGGGGAGGAGCAGACCCTATGGTACGAATAAAGGTCCTGAACAAAGACTTATCATTCCTGGTGGACACAGGGGCCACATTTTCAACTCTGAATGATCAAGACTTTTTGCAACATGCCACATTGAACACAGTTTCAGTGGATGGATTCTCTGGGGTACAACAAAAACTGCCATTAACCGAACCCTTCCTGATTACAGCAGGTCCACAGTCGTTGACTCATCCCTTTGTTTTGTCTAAGGATGTGCCAGTTAACTTACTGGGTAGAGACTTGTTGAAAAAGATGGGAGCGACCATCTTATGTGAACAGACTGGTTTGAGAGTTACTTTGCCAAATGGGACTACTTGGACTTGTTCTGCATCTACTTCCTCTTCAACATCACAATGTCTTCTTCAACCCGTACAGGAGGAAGTGGCTGACATCTATTGGGCACTACTGCAGCCTGAATGCACAGACCACACTGGCATTTACTCAGCCTACCTGTCTTGGAAGCCTTGGGTGGACGCACTGCGTCCCTATGTTCCTCCTCTCGATCCCTCACATGTTACTCTTTTTTATGACCGAGATTCTGATGATTGTTACAGGGAACATTTTGCTCAAAATCTACAAGACACTGATTGGTTACTAATTTCTGATAAACTAATTGTAGGGACTCAAGGTGTGGCTTCTCATGTCACCCTGTCTCCATCTCAGTTGGAATGGTACAGAATGTCATCTGAAGCATTACCACATGTTTCTCTTGCTCTTGCTCCCACACATCAGGCTAAAGATTTAGGACCTATGGTGAAATCAGTAATGACAGCCATTGATTGGCATCCCACACAGCTTCCATCAGTTGTTTTTTCACCATCAACAGACTGCTACATCATTGATGTAAAGACACAAGATGTAGGCAGATTAGAACATGAGCTGATATCTAGAGAACATGGTAGAGAAAAAAACTGATCACTCTGACGTTCCCGGTATGTTGGCCACTCTCCCAACCACCCTCTGGTCCCAGGGTCCGGAAGATGTGGGTTTGGCTAAATGTGCACCCATCACATTTGAACTTCTTCAGAATGATCCTCTCTGGTTGTACCAATATGCTCATAAACCAGAGGCAGAACAGGGCCTGACAGACACAGTTCATGGTCTGTTAAATGCAGGAGTACTGGAACACTCATACTCAGAATGGAACACACCTATTTTACCTGTTGAAAAAGTAGGCACAGGAAAATACAGAATGGTACAGGACCTTAGGTCAATCAATGCTATCCTTAAGACACCCACCTGCCCGGTTCCAAATCCTTATGTAGCATTGACACAGTTGCAACCTCAGCAAAAATGGTTTACATGCATTGACTTAGCAAATGCTTTCTTTTGTCTTCCCCTGTCAGAGGAAGTGCGAGACACCTTCTCTTTCACATTTAATGGTCAGCAGTACCGTTATACTCGTCTACCTCAGGGCTTTGCGCTTTCTCCTGGTCTGTTCAATCAAGTTTTGAAAGATATACTTGTCTCTCTTCCACTCCCACTTGGTACTACATTGTTGCAGTACGTAGATGATCTCTTAATCACATCAGAAACAGCACAGGATTGCCTTACAGCCACACAGGCTGTCCTACTTCATCTCCATGACTCGGGTTTCAAAGTCAGCAGATCTAAACTTCAAGCCGTTCGTACACAGGTCTCCTTCTTGGGTAGGCTGGTCTCAGCGAGAGGCACGACCCTCTCCCCTGAACACAGAGCTTCAATCTTACATCATCCTAAACCCACAACAGTTCAGGATATGTTATCTTTTTTAGGCCTAACTGGGTACAGCAGGCATTACATCCCCGATTACAGTGAACTAACCACACCCCTTCGCGATATGGTCAAAGAACAAGGCATGAGAAAGTTAAAATCTAATCTGGTTTGGACGGTTGAAGCAGAACAGGCATTTATCGCCCTTAAACAACTCTTATCTAGAGCCACTGACTTGGCCCTGCCAGATTACACGCTACCCTTCCACCTTGATGTTTCTGAAGCAAAACATACCATTAATGGCGTTTTGTTTCAGAAAAAGGGGGGAGACAGACACGTCCTGATGTACGCTAGTGTGCTGATGGATGTTACTGAAAAGCGCCATCCGTCATGCACGCAGGTGGCAGTGGGATTGAGTAAGATTGTTTCAAAAACCGCACATATAGTGATGGGTCATCCACTACACATTTTGACATCACACAACATCGTGGCTTATGTCAACTCTGAACTTTTCACAATGACCTCCTTGAAACAAAGACGCATGAGTAACATTTTAGCCGCACCAAACTTATTATTCCTACATGAAAGGATAAACATGGCCGATGGATTGAACACAACACACACACATGACTGTGTACAGAAGGTTTATAAAGAAGAGATTAGCTCATGTGGGAAGCAGACAAATGCTCAGGAATCTTCAACAATGGTGGCACCCTCATTTAAATGATATGATAACTGAACACATTGGAACCTGTAAAGTTTGCTTACAGTACAATATTCGACCAGCTGTTAAACCGGAACAACTAACATTTCCACTCCTATTCAGGCCAGGACAGGAGATAATTATAGATTACACTGACATGCTGGAACCTGTTAAAGGTTACAGATATGTGCTGATGTGTGTTGATACCCTCACAGGGTGGCCAGAAGCCATACCTGCAAGAAGAGAAGACAGCAAAACTGTTATTAAGTTTCTGATTAACCATTACATTCCCAGACACGGATTCCCTGAAAAAATCAGATCAGACAATGGAACTCACTTTAAAAACACAGACCTGCAGGCTGTGGAAAAAATGTTAGGCCTAAAACATGCGTTTGGGACCGTGTATCATCCTCAGTCACAAGGTAAAGTTGAAAGAATGAATCAGAACATAAAACAAAAATTAAGTAAAATCTGTGCACAGACTAAATTGAATTGGGTTGACGCATTACCAATCACACTAATGACAGTAAGAACTTCTGTTAATAATGGAACTGGCTTTTCTCCCTATGAGTTAACCACAGGTCGACCTTTTCCTGGACCACATGCGTACTCACTGACCAGTGAGGAGGATCGTAAGATGGACCATAAGGTATACTTTCAAGAGTTAAAAGCATTGGTGTCTAACTTTACTCAGCAGGTACACAACAAGCGGAGTCCGACTGAGGAGCTAAAGGAACCAGCCCTCCCCACTGCGGAGTGGGTATTGCTGAGGGTTATTAAAAGGAAGTGGCAGGAGCCCTGGTGGACGGGCTCCTTTCAGGTGACGGAGCGAACATCTCATGCAGTCCGCCTGAGAGGAAAGGGGGACACCTGGTACCATTGGAGTCAGTGTGCCCTAGTTCGAGAACCAGGAAGGAGTTAAGGATCTGTGCCAAGGAATCGAAAACTGGACTCTCACATCTTGGTAGACCAAAGCAGCCGAGTATAGTTGCGTGCCGGCCCGGAAGGACTTTGTTGAAGGGGGCCACTCGGTGCTGGAATATTCACACATAGTACAGACACTTAGAATCGACAGAAACACTACATAATTAGAGTCTCACATTCCACGAAGAAAACTCAGAGACATAGGAGGATTCAATATCTCTGAGCACCCCAGGGGAATGCCCCTGAGTACGTGTGGCACATTCTGATGTCGTACTAATATTTTATTGACATTTTGATTTTTTTAACCTCTTGAAGCATTTTTTGATAACAATTTTCATATCAATAATTTTGTACTCTCTTTTTGTGTGTTCAAGGGAGACAACTGCCTTGCTGCTGGAGGAGGAATTGAAGTCTTATAAGTTCGTCATATATATTATGAGTTTTCGTTCGTACCACTAGCCTACACTTGCATTTATATTCTATATGTTCACTTGACATTTTGTATTGCATTTTATTCAGATTTTAAATTCTTCATTTTTTATAAAAACTTTACTAATATACGTCTTATTTTTACACTTAAAATACTTGTGGTTGCTGTTGCATCCCTTGCCTGAGGTCACTGACAGTGCGCCTTATCACATCCACTTTAGAGAAGAGAGACCCAGAAATCACCTGTCAACTCCTCATGCGGAGAGGGTATGACCTTGAGGACTTTGAGATGGTTCCTCGCCGCCGCAGATAGATTGCTGATTTTATTTTAAAGGTTTGGACCTCTGGTTAAGAGGTCCAAAGGGGGAATTGTTGTAAAATAAAATCTGTTTCTGCTTGTACAATTTCTAAAGCTTAAAGTGTGACTAGTATACTTCCTGTTTCTTATTTATGACAGCACCCACCCAACCGGACTTTGTACAATACACGTTGAGCAAGTGAATATTCTAGAAGCTAGAGTGAGTCA
>NW_023620485.1:0-6712 GCF_014905685.2 Nematolebias whitei
TAATGCACCTGAACACACCACGTCTCTTCCACCTGCAGCGTCTGACAGCGTCACAGTTACTGCTGAGAGAACATGCTACAGACGTAGCGCTGCACTCGAGCATCCTAACATGAATATATATTGATGATCAACCCCCGGTCAACAACTGCCCGCACTAAGCTGCTAAACTAGCGATCCAGATCCATGAAGTGAACTGGATTTACCAGTTTTACTGAGATCCTAAATGACCACGATTCAAATGCAGTGAGCACAAAAGAAGCTGCACGTGGAAAATCAGGCTCGAGGTATCACTTCCGTTCCGCGGGAGGTGGGTGTGATGACAAAGGGGTGATGTTGTAGACGCCGCACTGAGCGCTGAATCTTACGTCGACATCTCCGCCATATTGGATGTGGCAAAAGTGAAGCGGTAGATGATGCCTCATTTTTTCAGAGGCAACATGGAAAAAGCTGAGCAAGACTCTTCTTTTCCAAGATTTATAACTTACACACAGACAGACTGCCTTTTTACTGTTAAACTTAAAACCACTTTTTATGTAATTTATTCAACCTATATATGTTCTTCCTTCTGTAAAACTGATCTATGCTGCTGCTCCTAGTATGATATTAGGGATGTGAATCTGTGGCGAATTGATTCCGATTTTTGGTGTCACAGTTTGATTCAGAAACGATTTTTCGATTCAGAAACGATTTTTCTATTGAAATGGTCATAAATTTTGTCTCAGTTGTGGTATTGACAAGATGAAAAGATTAAACAACAATGTAATCAATTAGAACATTTATTTAAAACAATAATTTTTGGTTCTTTACTATTTCAAATCTTTGTTTGCATCATTTTATATTTATACCACCACCGACCCCCTCCGCTGCGCTGCGCCCACAATGGAAGCGCCACAAGCGGAACGAGAGGCTGCAGAAGAGGGGTAAGCGCGGAGGTATAAGAGCGAGGCTAGCTGCTAGCCCACACAAGCCAGCCATCCCCTCCATGATACTGGCCAACGTATGCTCTCTGGACAACAAACTGGATGACATCCGCTTACTTCAGTCAACTCAGAAGACCGTGAGGGACTGTTGTGTTTATGTTTTCACGGAAACTTGGCTTAAAGACAACATCCTGGACCACGCAGTTCAGCTCGAGCGGCGGACATGCTACCGAGCGGACCTAGTCCTCACTGAAGGTAAAACACGCGGCGGTGGACTTTGTGTTTACATTAGTGATGCTTGGTGTCGCAACGCTGTTGTGGTCTGCAAGTACTGCTCACCGGTGGTGGAACTGATGATTATAAAGTGCAGACCGTTTTATCTACCGAGGGAGTTCTCAGCTGTGCTGATAGCTGTTGTTTATCTGCCTCCAAGCTCCGCTAACATCAGGAGCGAAGCGCTGAACGAACTATATCAGAACATCAGTGAGCAGCAGACAGCCCACCCGGATGCTTTTCTCATCCTGGCTGGTGATTTCAACCATGCAGAACCAAAGAGTGTGTTTTCTGGACTTTATAAACATATAGACTTTCCAACACGAGGCAATAACACGCTGGATCAGGTCTTCACCATACGGAGAGGAGCTTACAAAGCCCGGGCCCTCCCCCACCTTGGTGCTTCTGACCATTTGACTGTGATGTTAATGCCAGCATTCAGACCACTGGTTAAAGTCAACAAATCAGTTCTGAAGCAGATACGAGTGTGGCCTGAGGGCTCATCTGAGGCACTCCAGGACTGTTTTAGCACCACGGACTGGAATGTGTTTAAAATGGCTGCTACTCACAACAACTTCACTGACATTCAGGAGTACACAGAAACTGTCTCCGCTTATATCACAAAGTGCATTGATGATGTAACTGTCCTGAAGACCATCACCATCCGTGCTAATCAGAAGCCATGGCTGACAGGAGAAGTCCACAAGCTGCTGAAGGCTAGGAATGCTGCCTTCGCCGCTGGAGACCAGGCAGGCCTGAAGACAGCTAGGGCCAACCTGTCCAGAGGCATTAAAAAAGCTAAGAGGCAGCACTCCAAGAAAATAGCCCAACACTTCAAGGACAGCAGAGACTCTCGGAGCCTGTGGCAGGGAATTCAGTCCATTACAGACTACAAACCCTCTCCACAGACCTGTGACAGCACCCCCTCCCTGCTGAATGACCTGAACAGGTTCTTCGCTCGGTTTGAGGCACAGAATGGCACACCTGCACAAAAAGCCACCCCCCCCTCCTGGAGACCAGGTGATCACACTGTCCCCGGACAAGGTGAGGAGAGCATTCAGCAAGATCAACGCTCGGAAAGCTCCTGGTCCCGACAACATACCTGGTCGCGTGCTGAAGGACTGCGCTGGCGAATTAGCAGAGGTGTACTCTGACATCTTCAACACCTCACTGAGCCAGGCTGTGGTCCCCACGTGCTTCAAAACCACCACCATAATCCCTGTCCCCAAGAAAACGTCTCCCTCCTGCTTCAACGACTACCGCCCGGTTGCACTCATTTCCATCCTCATGAAGTGCTTCGAGCGACTAGTCATGCAACACATTAGGTCCTCCCTCCCCCCCTCCCTGGACCCCTACCAGTTTGCATATCGGTCAAAACGCTCGACTGATGATGCCGTCGCCACTGCTCTTCATTCAGCCCTCACACATTTGGACAAGAAAGACACCTATGTCAGAATGCTCTTCATCGACTTCAGTTCTGCATTCAACACAATCATTCCACAACAACTCATCTGGAAACTGGACAGTCTGGGTCTGAACACATCACTGTGCAACTGGCTGCTTGACTTCTGTCACAGGAAGTCGTCATAGACTCCTGCTGGTAGAAAGCTAAACACTGCCCCCTCCTGGAGAAACTTGAGATCACAGTTTCACTTCAGTATTAGGTATTTTGGAAATTAAACGTTTTTTTATTTTCTGTAAGACGAACTTTGAGTTGACAAACTTCCTTGAGCTGATTTATACTGTTATGTTATAACAGATAATCACAGAGTTGATCAGTTGCTCATTTGCTGGAGAGATAATACACGTTTAATTGCTAGATCACTAAATAAGAGTAAACTTATCAGGAAAAGAAACTTTTCTGTTTAAGTTGCCACCTAAACAATACATCTTCCTATTTAATTTTAAATGGAAAATTTGCAGGAGGACAGGAGTAATAACAGTTTTTCTGAAGAAAGACTGATTAATCCTGACACATCATCAATTTCACTTTTTCCTTTCACCACTTGGTTCTATGAGTAACTGTTAAAATAGCAAATCTCTGGAACAGAACGGTTTAAAAAGTGTCTTTAAACTGATTTGCTGTGAGACTTTTTAGAAAAATTGCAGGTTTATAAAAATTCAGTGCTTTAGAGTAAAATACACTAAAAAGAGCTTGGTAATCTAGTATCTGTTGAAAAATAAGCACATAAAAGTAACACTGCATGGGAGCATTTACTTAAATATTCATGAATTGGGGTAAAACCTACAGAAAGGTACCCACATTTGAATAAGTTGACTTATAACAGTACTTCTGTGTAAACCCAAAAAGCTAAAATAGTGTGAAAACTCAATGACGACTTGAATATAAATATTTACCTGTAAAATATCTGAAGCTTGCAACTGTTTTAAACAGATAAAGTGCTACACAGTGAAAAACATGACAGGTGTGTTAGAAAAAGACTTTGATCCTTATGGGATGACGGACTGCTTGGAGAATGCGTTAGCGCTTCTGACAGATTCCTTACATCCATATGATAAACAGGCAGAGAGCATGAACCCAAAGGAGTTATTGGACAATCTGATGGAGGTTGCAGAAAGTGTGACCTCTACAGAAATAACAATGTCAAGCTATGAAAAGCTGGCTACAATGGCAATGTTGCTGAAAGAATCTTACTTTGCATTAAGACGGGATCACGTCGTGACACTGTCACAAGTTTCCCGCTGCGAAGGTGAGATAGATGTGCTTAAGAAAGATCTGTACAGACTCGAAGTGCATAAACAGATATTACTAGAAAAAGTTGTGCGTTCACGACGTGAATGTCGGTCATCGCAGGAACGCCTGAAGGCTTGTGAGGAGGAACTGGCCGTAGCAACAAACAAGATTTCTGATGTGGGGCGAGTTTGTCTGGAACTCAGAGAAGACAGTGGACAAAGTTCAGGTCACCCACAAACGCCTCAGAAAGACGTTGTTGCACCTCCTGCTCTAAATCCACCCTCACCTAAAGTGGTAGGAACAGACCTGAACAGGTCTCCTCCACAAAACATGCAAAAGAGTGCATGGAAACTTCCTCTTTCAATGGATGTTCTGCTAAAACTCTCAAAATATGTACAATGCTTTGTACCTGGACCGATGGGTTCATCTGGAACAAAAGCGTACCTGAAAGATCTCGAATTCAGATTGAAGGATTATCCTGATGCTACGGTGGAGGATAAGATCAGTCTGATACGGCTCACTTCGGACAGAGAGGTGTTCACCTTCATCGTGCGTCTACCAGATGCAACGAGAAGGGATTACAACCTTCTGTGTGAAGCTTTGATCAGAGAGTACGACTCCTGCACGGGACCTGCTGGTTTCCCAGCTGCAGACAAGGTCACGCAGGGTAAAACTGAACATCCAAAAGTTTATTACAAAAGAATCTTCCAAGCTTATTTTGGTAACAGAAATGAAATCGGATTGGAAGAAGATGAAGGTTTTAAGTTTGTTTTCAGCAAAAATCTCCACACTGATTTTAGGCGATCAGTACAAATGATGGCAAATTTCAGAGAAAAATCCATCAGTGAGATTAGACAGTGTGCTGTGAATGTGTTTGAGGCATGCCCTCATGCTAAGACGCCCATTGAAGTGTTTCCTAGTGTAAAGGTTAAACCCCTCCCTCTTGAACTGGAAGGACGACGTGCTTCGCCGCCTCCTCCTAAGAAAGAGAGAAAACAGTCTGTTCAAACTAACAAACCGCGTCCTGAAGGTGCACGCTGGGACAAAAAAGCTCCTCCTTCGGAGGACGAACGTGATTATCGCAAAATGGGTGAGCGTAGGACGCAACGATATGGGAAACCATATCATCAAGGGAAATCCGAACAGGAACCCCCAAAAGACGTACCTAACCCTCCCCCACCTCGGACGAAACGAACCGAGGCGATAAAATCACAAAGGTCCCAGGAGCGAAGCCCTACACCTCTGAGCTCGGAAGAGACAGAGAAACTACAAAGGTTTGTAGAAACTTTGAAAAACGCTGAAATGGGAATCCAACCAGGAGCACAATGTAGTGATCTGATCGCTACTAAATCTGAAGGCGCGAATGACAACATTACAGATGTCGGTGTAACACACCAAGACATTGCTGTTGCTGCCTCCAACAACCCCTCATCGGACGAAGGGGGGGTAAACACACACACAACCGATGACGAGTCATCGCAAACTGAAAACTCAGAACCTGACTTTCATGATTTTGAACTAGGCATTCCAGCTCTGGGAGGACTCCCAGATAACCTGGTACCGAGTCAAGAAGCTGGGCCAGTATGTTTCACGAAACCATCACAGGCCATCGCTCTTTTCTCAACCAATGACGTCGACCAAGGACCTCAAACCTATGGTGTCTTACCCATAGACAGGTCCGACGACTCAGAAAAGGATTCGTTGGAGCTTCCCAAGGAGCAAGAACCCTCATCAGTCTCATCACAGATTGAACAGGTGGTCGCCCAAGCCGACGCTCTGACATCTGATGAAGAAAGAGACAACACTCGCCAAGTTCTTTTAAAATATGAAAAGTCATTTTCAACTGACCCAGACATCATCCAACTTCAGAAGTTGGATGGTCATGCAATTAACTCGATGATACTGTATCTGACTGACCCAGACAAATACACTCCATCGAAAGTCAAACTGGATTCCAATCCAGACCTAAAAGTCCTCTTTCAGCTGCGCAATCAGTTAAATCTACTCAAGGACAACCTAACTTTAGCTCATGGAGCGACGTCCTCACCCGTGTTCGCGGTCTCCCATGACCGAAGGGGGGGTGACGCCAGTTAGGATAATGCTACCAGATGCGATAACATGATCAAATCTGACAGTCAGAGTGAGTGGCGCACCGAAACGTTGTTTCCTAGTTGCTTAATCACTGCTTTTGTCGATGTTGAAACGTTGTTTTACTGGTTGCTTAGTCACTGTTTTTGTCGATGTTGAGACATCGCTTAATTGGTTTTTGGTATTGTTTTCGAACACCCCAGGCAAGAATGAATTTTGTTGTGTAGTTTAGTTAGAGACTAAGAGGCCTTTAACCATGCCAACATGCAGTTCATTCGCTAAATTGCAATCTTTGCGGAGTCAATGTATATTATTGCTACCTTAAGTACCCTTTTTCAGCATGCTCCACCCTTTAACTGGTAGTTGTAGCTGTTCCCAACCATAATAGCTTACACACCAGGTGCATATAGTTTAAGGCCTTATGTAAAATCCCCTTCATAAGCCCACCTTAAACCACATAATTGCATGACACATTGAACCAGAACGGCACAGGCTGGACGTCGCTGGAGACAACCTTCGCTGGAGGTGACCTGCAATCCTGACGTTGGTCTCCACTCTTCATCCAGTGGCCGCATCTTCAGTTCAATCCAAGGGTACCCCTCTGTATGCTGATTAATCAACACTTCCAATCGTTGTGGATTTACCGTTGTGGATTATATGACTTTTCCAATGGATTACAGACTCTGTTTCCAAGGGGTTAAAGCATTGCTACAATGGAATTATCGAGACGATATGG
>NW_023620486.1:0-6712 GCF_014905685.2 Nematolebias whitei
GCAAACTTTACAATGTGACAGCCTGGATGGGTAGCTGCACAATCATATGTGAGCAGAGTAAACAGGAGGGGGCTCAACACACATCCCTGAGGAGAGCCAGTGCTGAGGGTTATGGTGGAGGAGGAGAGGTTGTGGATCCTCACTAACTGTGGTCTGTTTGTTAAAAAGTCTAGTACCCAGTTGCAAATGGAGGGGCTTAGTCCTAGTGTGGATAGTTTGTCCATCAGGGTTTGGGGGATCATGGTGTTGAAGGCGGATGTGAAGTCCACAAAGAGCATACGGACGTAAGAGTTTTTCTGCTCCAGGTGGTTGAGTGCAGTGTGGACCACAGAGGAGATTGCATCCTCTGTTGATCGGTTCTCACGGTATGCGTACTGATGAGGGTCCTCGTTGATGTTGATGGTTGTTTTGATGTGAGTCATGACCAGTTTTTCGAAGCATTTAGCGACTATCGGGGTGAGGGCCACTGGCCGATAGTCATTCAGACCAGTCACTGTAGAGCTTTTTGGGACTGGGATGATGGTGGCAGTCTTCAGGCAGGTGGGAACTGTCTCCAGGGTAAGTGAGGTGTTAAAGATGTCTGCCAGCACCTCACAGAGCTGATCAGCACATTCCTTGAACACTTTTCCGGGGATGTTGTCTGGGCCAGTTGCTTTGTGCGGATTAATCCTCCTGAAGGTACTCCTTACTTCTGCTGAGGTCACGCTGAGATGCTCTTCATCCGGTGGTGAGGTGAGTCTGGTGCTGGGTGGTCTGTTCGGGTCTTCAAAGCGTGCATAGAACTTGTTGAGGGCATCAGGCAGAGATGGGTCTTTGGGACATTGTTCACTCCTTCCTTTATAATCCGTTATGCACTTAATGCCCCTCCACATGCTCCGAGGGTCTTGTGAGATGAATTGACCCTCGATCCTCTTTGCATATGTGGCCTTGGCCCTCTTAATACCAGCAACCAGCTCTTTTCTTGTCCTACTCAGCTCCTCTGAGTTTCCAGACCTGAAGGCAGTGTTCCTGGCTTCCAGCAGGGTACGCACCTCTGCATTCAGCCAAGGTTTTCTGTTTGGGTAGCTTTTAACATTTCTGATAGTGGAGACTGTGTCAGTACATGTACTAATGTAACCCAGTACTGAGGATGTGTATTGGTCAAGATCAAGCGAACCTCCATTTTCAGCAGCTTCTCTGAAAACCTGCCAGTCTGTTTGATCAAAACAATCTCTCAGTATGGGGCCACTGTCCTGGATCCAACATTTAACTTTCTTTTGAACCGGTCTGGAGCGTCTCAGCGGGGGCATGTAAGCAGGAGCCAGGAAGATTGAGATGTGGTCTGACAGTCCTAGGTGGGGGCGGGGTTCGGCTTTGTATGCATCTTTTACGTTCGTGTAAACACGGTCCAGCGTGTGGTCTCCACGTGTTGGAATCGTCACATGCTGATTAAAGCTTGGGAGACAATCCTTTAGATTCACGTGGTTAAAGTCTCCGGCTACCACGTAAAGAGCCTCGGGGTGTTTGCTCTGCAGCGAGCTGATGATATCATGAAGCTCCTGCAGTGATTCATTAGCATTAGCGTCCGGAGGAATGTAAACAACTGTGATAAACTGTGATAATATATATATATATATATATATATATATATATATAAATATATATATATATATATATATATATATATATATATATATATATACATATATATATATATATATATATATATATATATATATATATATACTACACATGGGTTGTGTGACAGGTTATTGCCCAGGTAGTGACAATGAGATTGAATTATTAGTTAGTTATTGCCAGTTAGTAAAATGTTATTTATCAAGAGTTCAGTAATCTGACAGCTTGTGGATATAACTGTCTTTTAGTCTTTTTTGTATGTGATGGCAGACTCCTGTATCATCTGCCAGAGGGTAGTAGATGGAAGAGTCCTTGTGCTGGGTGGGTGTGGTCCTTAATGATGTTCGTGCTTTACGCAGACATCAGCTGTGGTAGATGTCCTGGATTGTGTGGAGACTGCTACCAGTGATGTCCTCTGCTGTTTGCACCACACTCTGTAGAGCTTTCCGGCTCTGGCTGGTGCAGTTCCCATACTATCCTGTGATGCAGCCTGTCAGCAGTCCCTCAATGGTGCGCCTATAAAAGTTAGTGAGGATGCTGGTGTTTGTACCAAACTTATTTAATCTTCTTAGGAAGTAAAGTCTTTGTCTGGCTTTCTTGAGCACTGTGTCTGTATGTAAAGTCCAGGACAAATCCTCGGTAATGTGAATGCCGAGGAACTTGAAGCTCCACCTTAGTGTCGCTTATGTAGATGGTGGAGTGCTGGCCTCCACGCTGTTTCTTGAAGTCCACTATCATCTCCTTTGTTTTGCTGACAATTAGAGAAAGGTTATTTTCCTGACACCAGTTGGTCAGTGATTTCACCTCATCTCTGTAGGCACTCTCGTCGCTGTTGGCGATGAGGCCCAGGATGGTAGTGTCCTCAGCACACTTGAGGATGCTTTGAGATGATTATTTAAAAATGGCAAAATATGCTAAAGTACTTTCTGCTTTAAAAGTACAGAAGAGACTATAAACAAGAGAAGAAGTGATACATATCTGTCTGAAACACAAGGAAAGAAGAGAAGAATGGTTATTTGACATTTTACATTTGCACGTCTATGTGCATCATTAGACGTCTGCAAGCTTTATGTCTCTGCTTCTGAGGTTCTTCCATCTTTCTAAGCAAATCCGAACGACCTAGTTGGAAGTGAAATGTGCCATAAAGGAACGCTGACAGACGAGGAAGAGCACCGTGCTGGTGACATGGCTACTTCATGACAGCTATGATTTAATCAAATGAAGGTTTGCATCATAAACAGACACCTTTAATGGAGTTCCCCCATTGGAAAACAACCCAAACTGTGGCAAGTAGCACCTTGACTACAAGCCAATGTGAAAGAATAAACACCAGAGGGAAACTTTACAAAAAATGTCAATTTCTGTAGATTTTAAAGGGAGAATCCTAAATAGGTTGGGATATTCCAACCATTTTCTCACACAAATTTAAGAATAAGAGTTAGTCCTGTACTTGCGACCTGCCCAGGGTGCACCCAGCCTCTCACACAGTGATGGCTGGACATGGGTACCTGTGACCCCCACAACCCAAAAAAGAAGAAGCAGGTAACGATAATGGACGAATGGATGGAGTTAGTCCTGTAACCATGAACTCTGTCTCGCTTCTATTGTCTTAGGCTGAGAAATTAGAAAAATAAACAGGGGCAAAGCAAAAATTGTGTCCAAGGGCAGCTGTTGTACCAAGTCTAATGAGTTTTCCTAAGTTACTTTGTACATAGAGTATGTCTGGTGTTAAAATGAGGGATATTAGGACAAGATAAAGGTTGTTAGCTCAATCATACATGTAGATAACAACAAAAAAAGGTTAAATTGTGTCATCTGGACCAGTTTCTTTAAGTAAGAAATGTTTCGTCCCCCATCCAGTAGACTTCATCAGTCTACGGCCTGCCAACCAGATCTGTCCCATAGATAGCTTTCACTGCTGTGTTTCAAGCCAAGCTCCTGTTTGAAACTCAAAGTAGGCTTTTAACATGTGCAAAACAATCAGTCATCATGTGCAACAATCAAATGTTTTAGGCTAGATGGCCAACTCTGAATGGGGGACGAAACGTTTCTCACTTAAAGAAACTGATCCAGATGACACGATTTAACCTTTTTTGTAATTAGGACAAGATGTTTCAATTAGCAAAACTCAGTCCATGTGTGGAAACCCCTTTGTTGTTACACAAACAGGTGGTACCCTGATGTCCCCAGTTACTGGAGGATTTGAGCAGTGAATGTTTGTAGTTTTCGAGATGAGTGACATTCTGGACTGGAAATGAAGAGGGAATGCAAGTAAACCTGAATGGTGCTGGTGCAAGATATTCAAGTGAGTAGGAGTTACACTGTCTGGAAGAACAGAGGCAGTTTTATTTTATTTTTTTCCTTCTCCAAGGCAGCATAAAGTGACGGATCACAGTGAGTGGAGGGAGGAATTTTATCCACCACCAGGTGCAACATCAGAGATTGGGAGTGGCCAATGATGGTCTTGGCCACTATATATTAATCTAGAACCATTGCACTGGCCTCCCCAATCTGTTCTGTTGCTGTTGTTATTTTTTCTTATGTGTACTGGCTAAGGACAATTAGCTGTGACGTCTACAACTGCAAAGGGGTGGAAAGTTTCTGGAAAGTTTCCAAACTATTTTCTAGGAAAGTTAAGTACTGGACATATTTAAAATTAGACACTTTCCAAAGGAATTATGGCATTTTATGGTAAAAGGTAAATGGACTGTACCTATATATCACCTTTCTATCTTATCAAGATACTCAAAGCTCTTTACACTACAATTTGTGTCCTCATTTATCCATTCATACAGCACTACTAGATCTCTACAAAGCTAACTGAACAAATCATTCTAATGAGACTAACCAGTGCTATATCATATTCATACACCAATGGGACACACATCGGAGGCAATGAGGGTTCAGTGTCTTGTCCAGGGCACTTTGGCATGTGACTGCTGGTGGATTCGAACCCCCAACTCTTGCATCGGAGGACGACTGCTCTAATCACTCAGCCGCAGCCGCCCTTAAATCATTTTTTCCATATCATTTTATGAGAATCATTGTAGATGCATCCACACACCAAAATGAAAGCATCACTTATTTTTCAAGTTTTCGTGCTCATAACATGCACACATAGATGGAGGGCATTTCCTCCCCCCCCCCCCCTCTTTGCTATGTGATCGGGATTAATATAACGTATATTAGATCTAGTTATGGAGTTATAGCCATTTTTTTATGTTTGTAAAGTCACTGTTGTGGCAGCCATCTTGAATCAGGTTGACACCAATAATTATTTGGTTATAGATGTACACAAACTGATTCATTTCTCCAAGAATCAATAAAATTTTTCCAGTGGTTCAAGGATATATTTTGGCAACACAGAATTAAAAGCAAACACAGACAAAAACTTAATTGCTCCCCTACCCTCACCTATGGTCATGAACTCTTGATAGTGACCGAAAGAATGAAATCATGGATACGAGTGGTTGAAATGAGTTTCCACAGCAGGGTAGCTGGACTCTACCTAAGATACAGGGTGAGAAGTTCAGTTATCCAGGAGAGACTCAGAGTAGAACTGCTGCTCCTCTATATCGAAAGGAGTCAGTTGAGGTGGTTTGGACATCTGGTAAGGGTGCTCCCTGGGCACCTCCCTAGGGAGGTGCTTTGGGCATGCCCAATTGGGTGGAGACCCCCAGGAATACTCAGAACATGCTGGAGCGACGACATATCTCAATAGACCTGGGAACCCCTTGGGATCCTACCAGAAGAGCTGGAAGAGATGGCTGTGGAAAGACATGTCTGCCCTGGTGACCAGACTTTGGAACAAGTGGAAGATAATGATTGGATGGTTGGTTGGATGGTTGGATGGATGGATGGACGGACAGATGGACGGATGGAATTTTTAAAAGGCGTTTCGCTGTAGACTTGCTATTTATTTGCCATTATACTGATTCTCATCCACTATATGAAGGTTCTGATAGTATCACTGTTGGTGTTGAGTAAAACTTATTCTGAACAACTGTAGCGAACTAAGAATACTTATGCTTAAGTATATTTTATCTGCATCAATCTGATGGCTTTAAAAAAAAACTTTTTTGAAGAGCTCAAAGGATTTGTCCAATTCTGATGTAATCTGTGACACGAATGGCACTTCCTGCTCTTCTATCTTTACACATGAGCAACAACAGAGTCTGAGGGAGCACCACTGACCCTGAACAAAAGGTTAGAGAACTGACTCTATCTGCTTTCTGATCCGTCATAATTCTAAAATTACTCAGAGTATATATATTTTCAAACTGGGATTCAGATGAAACTGGCCTATGAGCGGATGAAAAACAGCTTCTCAAAATGGTTTGCGTGAACCCAATTGCCCCCTCTAGGTAAATAAATGTCCTCCTCTGCACAGAAAAAAAGTATGTGAGCTGTAAAGAAAGGAGGTGAAACGATTCATGCATCTCAGCACAGAGCTGACTTAAAAACCTTCAGCATCGCTGACAGAAAGTGTGCAGATGTGTCATTTTACTCCACTGAATGTAAGAGAAGTAAAGCTGTATTGATCTTGTGAACAATACAGAAAATCACACAAAGATATATATATATATATATATATATATATATATATATATATATATATAATAGGTATGAACAATATTATCGGTATGGTATCGGCCAATATTAGCATTAAAGTCCAATATCGGACATCAGTCATTCCATCAAATAACTCACTGATATAAAAGGTGTTGTTTTTGTATGACCACCCAGTGACAAGGATACCTGCAACGCCAGCACAATGTGATGACGTCACACCCGCCTACCTGATCTCACGGCGGAGAGGAAAATTAAAAATGTCGGCAGAGTGGGAGTTTTTTTTTTTTCATTGGTGCGGATGTTGGATTCCGAAGATTTTTGGACTACGTTGAGCCACGCTACATCGTCTCCAGTCGGAGATATAAATTAAAGTGCAATGCATATCATATGGCTGTTACTGAATATACAGTATGTCACCAGCTCTTACAGCTGTTGCACAATTTTTGTAGCAAATAAGCCTAAATAAGAGGGCTATGTTCTGACAAAGGAAAGTATATTAAAAATATTGGTATCGGTTATCGGC
>NW_023620487.1:0-6711 GCF_014905685.2 Nematolebias whitei
ACCGGTCTCAGCCGGCTCCCGGTGTCAGACCCGTACCGGTCTCAGCCTGCCGGGTCACTGCAGCACCAACTGTTCCATCAGCTCAGAGTCTCTGTGTTTTCCACACGACGGTTCTGTTAGTTTTAAGGATAAACTCAGAACCTTTAGGTTCTGGATCTGCTGCAGTTGGAGGTAAAATGATGAAACGTCTCAAATCATTTTGTGCAAACCGTGAGACAAGACTTTAAACGGTTCCTCACGCTGCATCTGGACCACGAGGCCGTGACGGCGCCGCCCAAACATGTGACAAGCGTCCAGATGATTAAATATTAAATTAATTAATTAAATAAACAAAGGGGCGCACGTCGCCCGCCACCTTTCAGGCACTGACAGAACTGAGAGGTGATGGAGGCACGTGACGCTGGGGTGTGGCAGCCCTCAGAGTCTGTGCTGTGATGACTCTCAGCTACCACCACGCCAAACTTCAGCTCGTCAGCTGTACAACCGGCTGACGTGTAGCTGTTTCTGATTAGCTGTGACGGCCATCTTGGATCAGTTTTAGGTGTGGATCCAGTGGTTAGTATTGAAATGTGTTCAAAGGTTAATGAGATATTTTGCTAACAGCACAGACAAAAATACACGAGCACAAACAGCGCTCGCCTCGAGCAGCTGCCTTCAGACACAAGCACGATTTAAAATTTCAGTCGGATGTTTGCAGGAAAAACTGTTGAAACGTGTTTTTAATAACGATTCTGCCTGTCTGTGCGCGTGTGTTCATCTGAACAACTGTTAGCAAAATATCTCACGAACCGCTGAATAAACAAAACTGTGATCGTTTGATGATCGCCTGCAACTGATTGAACTGATTCAAGATGGCCGCCGCAGCTAAATGCCTTGAGCAAACGCAGGAGTGGCTTCAGCTCCGTGTGGTGAGCAGATTTTGGTGGTAGTAGCTGAGAGTCGCTCCGAGCACGCACCCCAGCACGACTGAAGCTGTTTAATGTTACAGCTCTGATGTTTCTCATGAACTACGCCTTGAAAACGTGTCTTTTCTAAACTTTGGTTTGGTTTCAGACATCAAGCGTTTTGTTAATAAAATAAATAAGTAAATAAAAACACAATAAGTTTTTATTACTTCGTTACTTTAATTTATTATTTGCTTGTCGTGTTCTGGTTGGACACTCAGTGACGGCAAGTGTCAGAAACGGCTCGGGGACAGAAGTTTCTGCAACAGATCCGATGGTTTTTAATGCCAAGGTCACTGTGCGACCTTGGTGTGGTGGGTGGTCTGGTGCACGGCCGGGTCATAAATCAAACACCCCCCAGCTCCAGCTGGCAGCTGGCTCGGCTTCAGCTGGTTATCAGCCGACAGGCAGCAGCTGAAGACAAGCGCAGAGGACAGATGTTGGACAGCGACGACTCTGAGTTTCTCAGTTTCTCTGAGTCGTCGTCCACGATACAGAAACTATGATCAATAACTGATCAATAACTGATCAACAACTTCGATCATGATCGACGGGAATGAGCTTTTTAAACAAATTAATACTTTTGAAGGTTTATTTGAACAAAATGAAAGATTTACTTCAGAGATTTGCCCGTTTACATTTCAGACGTGTTTAATTTTAGCGCTTTGGTTAAAATCTTTCAAATGACAAGTTCTAACGTCATTTAAACCTTTTTGACCCCAACACCAAACGAAGAGGAGGAACTGGAGAAACCCTCCGTTCGTCCGCCCATCGTGCGTGTTGCGAGCACGATAAACGTAAACCGGCTACGCCGATCATTTGAGGAAACGACACTTCCTAGTTTTTAAATTGCTGAAAAGTAGTTTTCTCAAATGATAAAGAGTTGTGAATTGTTGCACTCACCGTGCTCCATCATGTTCACTGCTCTGTGCTGTGATTGTGAATGATATCCAGATGTTCCATGTATTGATCAGTCTTGGTGTGACCGGTCAGTAAGGGACAGCACGAGAGTTTTTATTATCCTCAAGGTTTGATTGATGTGATTATGGTGACGTGACTCTGGAGAGCCCTAACAGATACAGATGCCGTCTGCAGCTGTTGTCTGATAACGGCTCGGCGGCGGGGGAGGAGCTGGTGGTTTTCTACAAAACAGACTTTTTCAGTTCAGGAAGTCAGAACGGGTCAGAACCTCAGACAGCTGAAGACACTGATGATCTTCTGTGGTTGCTGGGTGTTCTCCAAAGCTTTGTAGTAAATCTGATGAGTTTACACCCGGTTGTTTTGGGAATCTCTTTTTTCCACGGCAGCTGGGGTGGCAGAAAGTTCATCCGTAGCCGACACTTGAATAACTTTTGGGTTCTGCAGATTCAAGATGGCAGCCACGGCTAACTGACTCGATCAGAAACGACCATAACTGGGTCTAGTTTGCAGACACTGAGCTGCAACTTGGTGTGGTAGTAGCTGAGAGTCGTTTCTAACGTGCACAGTGGACACGTACAGTGGACTTGTTTGGGTTTGTCATGTTCGGTCCGGTTCAGTCCGGTTTGCTCACGTGTTCTCGTTTGGTCCAAACTTCTAGCTTCAGCTCGGTTCTGTTCATGTTGGTTCCGTGTTTAGTTTGTTTTGTTGATGTTCAGATCTGTTAAGATCTGACTCTTTGCGTTTCCTCTTCCTGTTGCTCCTCGTCTTTGACGCCATGTTTTCCAAAATTTTATATTTGGGACTCGTCAAGTCAGAGAGAGCACAAAGTCTCCAGATGTTCTGTGGAGGTGGCGGCAGCTGCATGGGTTGAAACTACTAGGATATTTGGATTTTGTCCAAATACGACAAATTACTAATTGAACTATGGGTCTCTTGAAGGAAATGTCTGAAATATAATCCTAATGAAGCTAACCTGGTTTCAAACACTTGATATGTTCCCAACACCAGCTGATAAATCCTGATAACCACATCTGGTTTGAGGTTTCTTCTTTTAAATGTCGTTAATAAACCCTCATGAGACTTTGATAAAAATGTGGATCACTATTCACAAGACAAGCCCGGAGCCGTGACCTCAGTGATGGGTCACGTTTATTGTCCAACCTTTCACCGTAACAACCGTAAATCTGCTCCAAGTTTCTTGTCTCCAGTTTCTCCAGCCAGGACTAGGCTGATGTCCTCTCTGTCTCCTTCTGTCTCTGTCTCAGTGTGGACGGGGACGCTCAGTGTCCGGAGGCACTCACCTTTTCTGAATCGTCCTTCGGCCATCCGCCGCCCTTCCATCGCTATAGCAACAGCCCCCTCACCAGCCCCGTTGACCCCTACGGTCCCATCCCCGCCGGCGGGCCCCTGGGAGCCTCTCACCCACAGACACAGGTACCGACCGACCCGGCAGCTCAAACTGAGTCCGGTTCTACAGTTTGTTCTTTGAACTTTATCTATTTAAGACAAAACCAAACGTAAGACGTAAAAACTGTCTTGAATTCGAGCACCACACGGGCTGTACTTATTTATTTATTCACCCTCATTTTAGTTAAATTCAACATTTAATTAAAAAAATTTTTTATATATATATATATATATATGTGTGTGTGTGTGTATATATGGTGGAAATTAAATCTATTAAATAGTTTAATGCATACTTAGTGTTTAAAAATCTCAAGTTTTTTAATTTTATATTTAGATTTTCTTTTCTTCACCTTAGGTTATGTTCTGATGGAGTGAACGATGCACATCTGAGAAAATTAAACTGTTTAATTATTTAAACCTAAATTCAAGAATCAGTGAAATATACGAAACTGGAAAACAGCTTAAACACAGAGCTGAAGCTGAGCTGTTGAACCAAAAAGAAATGCTAACTACAAACAAAAATAATCAGACATAGCTGAACAAAACTAGCTAAAGCTAAACAAGCTAAGAGCTATAAGCTAGCTTACATTTAAAAAAACAAAAGGCTAACTTACAGCTAAAAGTAACCGAACACTTGCTAAATATGATGAAAGCTCAGTTAAAAATGGCTAAAAGTAGCAAAAAGCTTGTTAAAAGCTATGATAGCAGAACATAACCTAAAAGTTAAAGTAGCTAAAGGCTCTCTAATGAAAATTAAAATGCTAGCTTAAGTACTAAAACTGTAGTTAAAAGTAGCAAAAATGTAGCTAAAGACTAATTTAGTAATAAGCTAACTAAAAGTTAAGAGCTAGAGCTAGATGGTGTCCAGATGTGGTCCTGGACTTACCCGCTATGTGCAGCAGTTCATAGCTAAACAATAGAGACAGGGAGCAAAGCTGCAGGAGCCGTCTACCATGACCCAAGCTGCGCTGAAAAGGACGTTTGTGTGAGGTATAAACCGTAGAACTGGTTCACCTGCACCTGGACCTGCCAACTGGTTCACCTGCACCTGGACCTGCCATTCTGTGCTCGTTTGTTTCTACTTCCTGTCCTCTCAAACCAGCTGGTCAAAGATGGCCGCTTGTCCTGAGCCTAGTTCTGCTGGAGGTTTCTTCCTGTTAAAGGGAGTTTTTCCTTTCCACTGTCTCCTTTGTGCTTGCTCAGGATGGGAGACTGAGATGAAGTGAAGATTCAACGAGTCGGCTGCGTCCTGAGAGAGAACTTTACTAACTGGCTTTTCTGTGCGAATGTTCCTGTTCAGTGCCCTGAGACAACTTTGTTGTGAACTGGCGCTATATAAATAAACTGAATTGAATTGAATAGATAAAAGCTAACACAGCACAATGGTAGCTAGAATGTAAAAGTAACAAAGGCCTAGCCAAAAAAAGCAAAACACTAGCTAAAAGTGTCAAATGCTTAGCTAAAATAGCAAAATGCTAGCTAAAGTATTAAAACAGTATCTGAAAGTCACAAAGTGGTAGGTAAAAGCTAAAGTAGTATGTTGATAGCTAGATGTTAAAAGTACATCAGCTAAAAGAAACAACTACCTCAAAGTGGCAAAAGGCTGACTAAAAGTTAAAGTACCAGAATGGTAGCTAAAAGTTAAAAAAAGCTAAAGTTTAGCCAAAGGAAGAAAAGCACATAGCAAAAGCAGCAACAGGTTAGCTAAAAGTAACAAACAACTAACTAGAAGCTAAAGTTGCAGAATGGAAGCTTACAATAAGAAATAACAAAAACTAGCTAAAAGAATCAAAAGGCTAGCTAGAAGCTGAAAATGGATGAAAGCAAACTAAAATGTCAAAGTAGCAAAATGATGACCGAAAGCTAAAAGTACATTATGAAGACAAATCGGAGCCGGTAGCTGAAGCAGTTCAGTTTTTAAAGAAGCTGAAAAGATCTCTAAATGTTTTTATGAAGCAAACATTCGTAATCCGAGTGATCCTTTTAAGCTGAACACTTTTCAAAAGTCCACGCGTCTCCTCTTCGCCTCCAGGGCACCTCCCCCATCTCCCCGCCCAGTCCGGCCAGCCTCGCCTGGGCTCAGCGCAGCAGACATCAGCCGGCCAGCCTGGCGCTCCGCAAGCAAGAGGAGGAGGAGAGCAAACGCTGCAAGGCTCTTTCTGACAGCTATGAGCTCTCTACAGACCTCCAGGACAAGAAGGTACGAGACAGGAAGTCCAAACACCCAAAAGGTCCAACACTTTACGGGTCGGGGCGGTTTCTGTCGCTGATTTTCTTCTTTAAATGACAAACAGCCACAGAAACAATGTGTTACAACCTGCGGCTAAAGGAAGGAAAAACAAGTTTAAAAATTAAAAATGATCAACCAAAAGCATCATAATAACGTGGTCAAGTTTATGTTTGGCTGCACGGTGGAGCAGTGGCAGATCTGCTCAAAGTGCCTTGTTTATTCACACTTTCAGTCTAAGACCGAGTCAAAAACATGGAACTTGACAACAAACGTTAACGGTTCTGCTTCCTAATCACCTGCTGCAGGTGGAGATGCTGGAGAGGAAGTACGGGGGGCAGTTTGTGTCCCGGCGGGCGGCGAGGACGATCCAGACGGCCTTCAGGCGGTACCGCATGAACAAGAAGTTCGAGCGGCTCCGCAGCTCGGCCTCTGAGAGCAGAATGACCCGCCGCATCATTCTGTCCAACATGAGGCTGCAGGTAGGCGCTCGGACCAGTGGGCACGCTGTTTTCTGACCTGGACTGAACCTCTCTGTGTTTGGGCTCAGTACTCGTTTGATGAGCGGCAGCCGCAGGGTCCGGGATCAACGGGTCAGCAGGGTTCAGACGACACCGGAGACATGGACGACTCGTTCTCGAAGCAGGTAAACGTGTTTTTAATCTTCATAAACTTTAACGGCTCAAAGGAACACAAGAGCTGCTGAAGATTAAAATATGGCTTTCATGAAATTTATCACAACTTGGTGCAGGAACAAGTCTAAGTCTGTAAATCTAAAACTATCCAGTGGAAAGAATCAACTCACCTTTAACAGGAAGAACCAGAACCAGAACCAGAACCTGGCTCAGGATGGACGGCCATTTGCTTTAACCAGCTGAAGTTAGAGAGGACTGGAAAGAGACGGACAGGAAGTGGTCCAGGTGTTGTTTCTATGATCTTTGTGTAGTTTTCTATGGACAAGGTGTAGTTTGTGTAGTCCAGGTGTGTTTTATATAGTGTATGTGTAGTTTTCTATACTCCAGGTGTAGTTGTCTATTTTCCAGGTGTAGTTGTCTATATTCCAGGTGTAGTTGTCTATATTCCATGTGTAGTTTTTATGGTCCAGGTGTAGTTTATATGGTCTCTGTGTAGTTTCTATGGTCCAGGTGTAGTTTCAATGGTCTATGTGTAGTTTCTATGGTCTATGTGTAGTTTCTATGGTCCAGGTGTAGT
>NW_023620488.1:0-4796 GCF_014905685.2 Nematolebias whitei
ATATATATATATATATATATACACACAATATATATGTAATCTGAAAATAATTACATAAACACTATTTTTAAACATAAAAGCCTCTTACGAGCTTCCTAATATCACACCAGAGCTGCACCTTCGAGTAAGCATTTCCTCTTCTACCCTTAAAAAAATCTCCGCCCCTAAAAAGTACAGTCATGGGCAATTTCATTAAAAATACAAAAATATAATTAAACATCACAACTAAAGTGCAAGTCAGTTTTACAGTTTAAATGGGTCATTAATACAATTTTGATTATAAAAAAATACGAGAGAAATGTTTGATGGGTAATCACGTGACGTACATCACGTCAAAAAGACAGTCCACTTTACTTTCATTAAAAAAAAAGTTTTCTTTTTGTACAACTACACAACTGAGAACATGAAAGCTGTGGGAATGAAGATATTACAATATTACTTGACGTGGGGGTGGAGGGTAGGATTCTTGAGAGAAGTGGAGCGTACTCTATTCACACAGGGAGAGCTGTTGGTCAGGCTACTTCTTGTTGCTCTCTAAAATAGTTTTTGAATCAAGTGTTTACTTATGTAGGTAAAACTAGATGTTTAACAACCTGTTAAAATACACTAGAATGCAGGAAACTGCATCTACTTTATTCAGCATTTTCTGGGGGAGGACCCCTCAGACCCCCCACCCCCATTTGCATTCTAGCATTGTTTGGTTTACAAATGAAGCACCAGACCAGACACCAGACCAAATCTTAAGCTCTATTTCTGTAAAACTGGCTGAGTTGTACATATTTTTGTGTTTGCTCAGGTGGATTGACTGACATATCACAAACTCAATAAAATTAGTTTTAAATAAAGAGAACAAACATAAAATTTCCTGAAAACGTAAAAAATTAAAATAAAATAAAAAACACGGGGACGCTGCTGCTGAGACGAAGAACCGATTCAGCTCCAGCTGTGGTCTCCGGAGTTGACGTCTCCTCAAGGCAGAGACGCTGAGGTTGTGGAAAACGTTGCGTTCAGTCTTCTGACTCGGTCCCTGCAGATGGGTTCAGACTTTTGGCGACCCGGTTGTTCATTAGAACCATCCAAACCTGCGTGAGAGATCAACAGGTTGGGCCTCTGAGGACTCCAGACCTGCTGAAGTAAAGTCTGCCATCTGTTCGGGGGGAATGAACCTCGGTCTGCTCCGGTGGTGCGTCTTTCAAGGCAGATGGCCTCTTCAACACTGAGTGATCGAGGCAAAGCCCATTCTGGTTCTGACTGCAGCAATTATCGTTTGGACCCAGTTTCTAATCATTCCCCCAAGCTTCCATTAGTTTCTCTGCTAAAACACAAACAAATGTATTGAACTTAATTTATTTTGTATTCTGTACATGTCTTTAAGCACACCGTGCTGCTTTTTCTGGTTTTAATCTCCTGGATCTTCATGTGACCGGACCGACTGTTGTAATAAAGTAGTGGGTCGGGGTAATCAGGTAGCAGAACCAACTCCTTGGAGCACGTTTCAAATCAAACTCTTGATCCTTTTGTTCGCAGGAGACGTTTATGAAGCCTGGAGTGATAAAAATTCAGTCCCACCGGGGTCGCCTGTAAAGTTAGAATCATAAACAGAATGGTCCAATCACCGGGACAATGGGACAATCACTGGGACAATCACTGGGACAATGGTCCAATCAATAGAAACCAAAACAAAAGGGTCTCCCTGTAACCGCGCAGCGTGGTGGGAGTCCACGTGCCGTACCCCAGAGGACATCGGAATATGTGGCGAGAAATAAAAACCCAGTGAGAAGCTGAAACTGAACTGGAAAAGCATAAAAAGAAAGATGAATGAACTAAAAAACAAAAAGTGCTTAAAAGACCATAAGCAAAACCCTAAAAGAGAAAAACCACTAAGAGGCAAAGGTAGCAAAAGGCTAGCTGGAAGCTAAAATTAACACATTTGTAGCTAGAAGCTAAAAGTAAAAAAAAAAAAAGACGTTAAAAATGGTTGATGTGTAGCTAAAAGTAATCACAAAGCTAACAAAAAGCTAAAAGTAGCAAAGAGTTTAGCTAAAATTAGATAAATGTTAGCTCAAAAGTAAAAAACAAGAAAAAGCTAAAAGTAGCAAAGAATTTAGCTAAAATTAGATAAATGTTAGCTCAAAAGTAAAAAAACAAAAAGCTAAAAGTAGCTAAAACATTGCTAAAAACACAAATTTGCAAATTAAACACTGAAAGTTATAAAAGGCTAAATAAAAGCTAAAAGTAATAAGCCAAACTTAGCTCAAGGATCACTAAAAGTAGCAAAACGTTAGTTTCAAGCTAAAAGTAGCAAAAGGCTAGCTAAGAGATAAAAATTAGATACATTATGAATCCCGGGGGAAATTCAAACATCCAGCAGCAGCTGACCCATAAAAACCCATAACATGAACCATCACAGAACCCCTCATAAAGCCGTTCATGAAAGTTGAAAGATTTTTACAAATGTCTTAACTCCCATCTCCTGAATGAGCTGAATGTTTGGATGTGAGAACGGTTAAAATATAACGTCGGCTGAGTTGGTGAGATTGTATCAATTCAAAAACGTTCAATACAAAAACAACTGGACTTTATTTGTAACAGAAGACGTTTCGCTTCTCATCCGAGGAGCTTTCTCAATTCAACGTTGGATTGTATCAGGACGTCTGGACAATGGAACAATCAGGACAAAAACCCAAACAAGAGGCTCGGACTGTGATCATGCTGCACCTGGTGCATGCTGGGAGGCCGCGAGCCGACCCCCAGAGGACATGTTAGCATGTAACGAGGATAGCCATCTTCATACAGCTGCCTCCTCACCTGTCTGCATGAGATGACCCGGTTTCTGAGATGAGTAATGAATCTGTCGTTCCTCCGTCTCTTGAGGTTCGTCTGCAGAGATTACAGCGTTCAACGATGAACCTTTTTATGCAACCAGACGACGCCTCACACTCCGGCTTTTCTCTTAATAATCAGTGCCCTGAATAACTGCTGAAGCAGAGCGCTCCTCCTGCTTTTTATGTGACACAAATGTCAAGTGGTACCAGCTTCCACACTCAGCTACGTGATCCATTATCTCTCCAATTCAGTATTTTTGGGATTTATATTCCATTACTGCACTCTGCCAATTCATCATGTAAATGTTGCTACCCTCCACCTCCAAATACTAAACACTGACACAACATGCTTATTTTATCACCTGCAACCAACGTCATCTGATATGTCTGATATCTCATGAACCACTGGATGGATTTGAATAAAACTCTCATAAAATAATCGTTGATGTACGTCTGCAACTGATTAACCTTTGGAATCAACCCAATTCAAGATGGCCACCAAAGCATTAGCAAATTCTGAAGTGTACAGAGTTAAAATTAGATGTGGAAGTAGGTGAGAGTTACCCACAACACCTAGACTGAGTGCTTTCAGATCGTGTAACATCTTGGGTTAGGCTCCCAACTGCCACCGACCTTTTTTTTTAACCCATAATCCACGGATGAGGGCCAAACAAAAGATGGCGCCAGTGTGTAGGGCTTGCAGTCCTTCACTTTCTGATTTTTTTTTATTTCTGTTAATTTTACAAAGTGTTGTTCAGATTGTCTACTCATATCTGCAGTATGATCTTCGTGTTCGGTGGGGGGTACCACAAGGGTCCATTCTCGGTCCTCTTCTCTTTTCTTTATCCCTGCTGCCACTAGGTGCCATTTTTTCCTGAACACGGCCTTTTCATTTTTATGCCGATGACTGTCAAATTTACTTCCCTCTAAAGCACATTGATACGCTCTATCCAACCTCTTCTTGACTGCCTGGTTGACATCAGGGATAGGATGGCTTTAAATTTCTTAAATGTTAATGAGAAGAAAACAGAAGTCGTGTTGTTTTCCACCTAATGGCACAATCAAGAACCACTGTATCGACCTTTCATGAAACTAAACAGTCATGTAAACACGATTGTTAAACCCAGTTTTTTTCAGTTGAGGCGACGGTCTAAATTGAAGCCCATACTGTCCAAAAGTAACCTTGAGACGGTAATACATTTCATAACATTCAGGCTTGATTACTGCATTGCGCTTCTTTTTGGAATCAGTCAGACCTCTATTGCACGATTACTGGTACAACTGATCCAAAATGCTGTAGCCTGATTTTTAACTGGTACAGGCAAAAGAGAGCACATTTATTCAGTTCTGGCCTCCCTTCACTGGCTCCTGGTTCACTTTTGAATTCATTTTAAAATCCTTCTGTATTTTTTTAAATCTCTGAACAGCCCTGCCCCATCCCTTCTGGCTGATCTGCTGCAGCCATATGTCCCACAGTGCTCTCTGAGGTCAGCAGACCAGATACTTTTATTGGTTCCAGGCACTCGTTTTAAGCTCAGAGCTGACAGGTCCTTCTCTGTTGCAGGCTCAAGACTGTGGAATGAGTTACCACTGCATGTCAGACAGGCTCCGTCACTTATTGTTTTGAAGTCTGGTTTAAAAACTCACTTTTATTCCCTGAATTTTGACACAGTGTGAGTTGATTTTAGCTTGTCTGTATGTTAGCCATTTAGTTATTTTCTTTACCGCTGTGGATCTATGTATTTTTTGATATGTCCTTTGCTTGTTCTGTTTTGCTGTACAGCACTTAGGTTGGCCTTGTTGCTGGTCTTGATTGCTTTACAAATAAGGTGGTATGGTATAGTATGGGATGGTATGATATAGTATGGTATGATATAGTATGGTATAATATGGGATGGTATGATATAGTATGGCATAATATGGGATGGTATGATATAGTATAGTATGGTATAGTATAGTATGGTATGGTAT
>NW_023620488.1:4806-6699 GCF_014905685.2 Nematolebias whitei
TGATATAGTATAGTATGGCATAGTATAGTATAGTATGATATAGTATGATACAGTATAGTATGGTATGATATAGTATGGTATGATATAGAATAGTATGGTATGATATAGTATAGTTTGGTATGATATAGTATAGTATGGTATGATATAGTGTAGTATGGTATAGTATAGTATGATATAGTATAGTATGGTATCATGGTATAGTATAGTATGGTGTTATGTGGTATGGCATAGTATAGTATGATATACAGGTCCTTCTCAAAAAATTAGCATATTGTGATAAAGGTCATTATTTTCCATAATGTAATGATAAAAATGAAACTTTCATATATTTCAGATTCATTGCACACCAACTGAAATATTTCAGGTCTTTAATTGTTTTAATACTGATGATTATGGCATACAGCTCATGAAAACCCAAAATGCCTGTCCCAAAAAATTAGCATATTTCATCCCACCAATGAAAGACAAGTGTTTTTAATACAAAAAACGCCAACCTTCAAATAATCATGTTCAGTTATGCACTCAATACTTGGTCGGGAATCCTTTTGCATGAATGACTGCTTCAATGCGGCGTGGCATGGAGGCAATCAGCCTGTGGCACTGCTGAGGTGTTATGGAGGCCCAGGATGCTTCGATAGCGGCCTTAAGCTCATCCAGAGTGTTGGGTCTTGTGTCTCTCAACTTTCTCTTCACAATATCCCACAGGTTCTCTATGGGGTTCAGGTCAGGAGAGTTGGCAGGCCAATTGAGCACAGTAATACCATGGTCAGTAAACCATTTACCAGTGGTTTTGGCACTGTGAGCAGGTGCCAGGTCATGCTGAAAAATGAAATCTTCATCTCCATAAAGCTTTTCAGCAGATGGAAGCATGAAGTGCTCCAAAATCTCCTGATAGCTGCATTGACCCTGCGCTTGATAAAACACAGTGGACCAACACCAGCAGATGACATGACACCCCAGTGACTGTGGAAACTTGACACTGGACCTCAAGCAATGTGAATTCTGTGTCTCCTCTCTTCCTCCAGACTCTGGGACCTTGATTTCCAAAGGAAACGCAAAATTTACTGTAATCAGAGAACAAAACTTTGGACCACTCAGCAGCAGTCCCAGGTCAGGCGCTTCTGACGCAGTCTCTTGTTCAAAAGTGGCTTGACCTGGGGAATGCGGCACCTGTAGCCCATTTCCTGCACACGCCTGTGCACGGTGGCTCTGGATGTTTCTACTCCAGACTCAGTCCACTGCTTCCGCAGGTCCCCCAAGGTCTGGAATCGTCCCTTCTCCACAATCCTCCTCAGGGTCTGGTCACCTCTTCTCGTTGTGCAGCGTTTTCTGCCACACTTTTCCCTTCCCACAGACTTCCCACTGAGGTGCCTTGATACAGCACTCTGGGAACAGCCTATTCGTTCAGCAATTTCTTTCTGTGTCTTACCCTCTTGCTTGAGGGTGTCAATGATGGCCTTCTGGACAGCAGTCAGGTCGGCAGTCTTACCCATGATTGTGGTTTTGAGTAATGAACAAGGCTGGGAGTTTTTAAAAGCCTCAGGAATCTTTTGCAGGTGTTTAGAGTTACGTCGTTGATTCAGATGGTTAGGTTAATAGCTTGTTTAGAGAACCTTTTCATGATATGCTAATTTTTTGAGACAGGCATTTTGGGTTTTCATGAGCTGTATGCCATAATCATCAGTATTAAAACAATTAAAGACCTGAAATATTTCAGTTGGTGTGCAATGAATCTGAAATATATGAAAGTTTCATTTTTATCATTACATTATGGAAAATAATGACCTTTATCACAATATGCTAATTTTTTGAGAAGGACCTGTAGTATGGTATGGTATAGTATAGAATAGTATAGTATAGTATAGTATAGTATAGTATAGTATAGTATAGTAT
>NW_023620489.1:0-412 GCF_014905685.2 Nematolebias whitei
TTTATTAAGAGTTTTTTAAAGTTTAGAACAATTATTTATTTTCCACAAAAGTTTGGAGGCACCGCTGGGATACGCCTGAGAGTTCGTCCGGCCTACGGAGAATCACGACGGGGCTGATCACCGGACCTCTGACCCTCCAAGTAGGACGTTTTGGGAGCGGGAGGACGTCTGGTTCTCCGGAGGGGGGATCGACTCCGGCCGTATTCGAAAACAGGAAATCAGAGACATCTACGATAAGGTAAATAAATAAATAAAAAAAAAATAAAAAATTTAAAAAAAGCGCTAAGCTAGCGAGCGGGCGACAGACACGACTCCGTCAAAAAGATCGCTCTCTCATAAAATAAGTAAGCTTTCATTAGGAAAAGCCGAGGTAAGTTTTCTTTAGGAAAACCGAGGTAAGTTTTCTTTAGGA
>NW_023620489.1:422-6696 GCF_014905685.2 Nematolebias whitei
CCGAGGTAAGTTTTCTTTAGGAAAACCGAGGTAAGTTTTCTTTAGGAAAACCGAGGTAGGCTCGTCTTGATAAAGAGGGCTGAGGAAATAAAATAGTTTCGTCTTAAAGATAAAAATGGGAGCGACAAAAAGTAAGAATCTAGATTATATACCAAACGGTTCGGTTGCAGAAAAAATGAAACGCTTATACGGAGTTTCCTGTCTAAGTTTCGTTTCTCAGTGGCATTACGAATTTGGTTTTCCTAAAAATGGATCTTTAGAAACCGAAGACATTCAAAAACTCGAAGAACAATTATTGCAGCAAAAGCAGAGCATGATTCAGATGAAGAATATACCTCAAAAGGTTTACTTAACGATGCACAAGCATGAGGAAGCTTTTAAAATGTGGAAAAATGAGTCTAAAAATATGATGGGTGAAACGGAGTCCAGATTATTACAAATGTCTCAAAAAGTTGAAGATTTACAGAAACAATGCAGAGAACAAGAGACTCAAAAAGACAAAGACGTGACAAAGAAAAAACAAAACAAAACTGAAAACCTCTCTTTTTCCTCTGTCCTCTCTCACACATGCACCGGAGACCCACGGACCTCTTCCTCCCACCGCACCCTCCACCTCGATCTACCCCTCGCTGGCTGAACTCAAAGACCCACCACCCTATGGCCCACAACAGATGGAAGCGCATGAGACCCGCCCTGGACTGAAACCTGCATGGGTCCTCACTTCAGACGATGATTTTATTGGGCCAAAGCCAGCTGCCCCTCAACAACAGGATGAACAAGGAGCAGCAGGAGGAAGAGATGTTACAACCAGACCACCACCATCCCCTGCTATCAGCTCAGCCTCATCAACATCTTCAAACTCTTCACCATCACTTTCATCATCTTCTGAGGGTTCTTCAGTCATAACTCGGTCCAAAGCTGCAGAGCAAGAGGAGCAGATTAAAGCTTTCAGAGAAAAAGAAAAACTGCTGGAGGCTGAAATACAGAGACTACAACAGTCACAGCACAACAACGGTTCTATAAGCTCCCCCATGACTTCAGATGGTGAACACAACTCCACGACCATGCCGATGCTGGAGGTGGGTGGACCTGACGGACCACAACTGGTGTTCAGAACTTGGCCACTGAGCGACCTGACAAGCCTGGCAAAACAACACCTCCCAGACATGGCCCAAGGCGGAGATGCCGTGAGTGAAGCCATCACCAACATGGTTCGTATTCTCCGCCCCACCATACCAGAACTAAAAGTGATTCTCACAGCTGTCTATGGTATGAACTTTGTAAGCACCATAGGCACACAGCTGTTTGAGGTCCCGCCTGGCAACCAACGGCTGATGCGTGTCGAATACGCCCACGCAGATAACCAAGACTTTGTGACAGCTGTAGGTGACATTGTCAGGAGAGTTAAGACAGCATTTCCACAGACGCCTCAATATGCAAAGATCAAGGACACGGTCCAGAAGAGTGGTGAACCCCCTAAAGAGTACATTGATCGTCTCATCCCTGTGTTTCGCACACACTCTGGCATCGCTTTTCCGGACAACGACTGGCGTGATGCTGCACAGGCTTCAGCCTTCGAAACCATTCTGTGTCAATGTGTGATGGATGGATTCTTGCCAACAATCCGCAAGTCTGTCCAGAACACATACATAGGCTGGAAAGCTGGCATTCGCCTCACTGACCTCCTACGTCATGCCAGACACGCCTGGGAACAGCACACAGCCGAAGAAACTGCAACATTGAAGAAAAAGACAAAACAAGCAGAAAATGCTCAGCTGACTCTTCTTCAAGCTGCAAAACAGATGACCTTGAACACTGCCCCACCACAACAGCTTCCAGCTTTTCCACGCCCACCACCACCCCCTGGCCCTTGGCCAGGCTCACAACAGCAACAACCACGTGGGTACGCAGGAGGGCCACAGCCATGCTTCCTGTGTGGAGGGACTGACCATTGGATGAGAGACTGTCCACAAAAACGCACCACATGGCGAGGGCGTGGCCGACCATTCCAGAATCGAGCACCAATGCCACCACGGGAGCCATGGCCCATGAACCATGAACAGAACTTTCACCCAGGCTCCCAACAATCGGTTGGTCGAAGCCAGGGTCCACCCAGGGGTCGTGGCCACCGAGGCGGGCACTCATCCTGACTAGGAGGGGGTGGTGAGGAAGGTCCAGGTCTCCAAACAGCAAGTACACGCACACACACACCAGCTGTTTCACCTACTGATACCACATGCACCTCCACGTATTTTAAATACACCCAGTCAGCATGTTTGAAGTTACCCATGCTCACAATGTTTGTAAACAATGTTCCACTAAAGTTCTTAGTGGACTCAGGGGCCACTCAATCTTTGATAATGAAGAAATGTCTCCCACATGCTCCACTGTGTGGCAAGATTATCCACTCCACAGGAGCATCTGGTGTAGCAATCCCAGAGGTAATGACAACTCCTCTGAATGTGATTGACCCTTTTGATCACACTGCCCACTCGCATCAGTTTCTACTCTCACAGACGTGTCCAATAAATCTTCTGGCCAGAGATCTAATTCTTAAATTCAACCTGTCCATCGATTGTAGCCCTGAAGGACTAGTGGTGTCAAAGTCTACACACTCAGTGGACACTTTGGTGACACTAGTGCCTGATCTGCTGTTTGTATTTGAATGGTCCCTCACTGATGAGAGTCAGCGTGTAGCCTTGCTCTCTATGGCCAAAGATAGACTTCCACCTTCATGCACATTTATGCATGAACAACAGCTGCATTGCACTGCTCGTGTTACTTCAGACCCAGCTGATCAGCTAGGAGATTCATTCATGCAAACACCACCAACTGACTTACATACTACAGATATCTGCTGGACAAAGACCACATGTTTCCTGTTGACATGCCTCACAGATGATGTCACACCACAAACATGCTATTTCACAGTACCTGACTCATTTCCTCATGTTTCTCTTGCTAAACCTCCTGAAGCTCAGTGGCGCTCTCTAGGCCCTCTAGCACTGAGAGCCCATTGTGCATCTGACTGGCAACCACTTGACACTTGTTTCTACTCTCCTGCTCTGGAGATGTACAGACAACCACTTATTTCATCACTTCCGGTCACCCCATTCAAAGAAGTGATTGACACCTCTGCATGACTAACACTGCCTACGATGACTTCAGACAACCCAGACCTCTCTGCTGTTCCACCCACATTGTGGGCCCAGACAAAGTATGATGTAGGTCTGATAAAAGGTCAGGAGCCCATCCAAATTACTCCTAAATCTTCTTATCGACCAAAAATACCACAGTATCCACTGAAACCTGAGGCAGCCTCAGGCATTACACCTGTTTTTCACTCTCTTCTAGAAGCAGGTGTAATCGTTCCTTGTCCCACTTCACCTGTGAGAACTCCAATTTTTCCAGTGAAAAGGATCCGCCCCACTCCTCCTGATGAGTGGCAGTTTGTTCAGGATCTTAGAGCTGTAAATGCTGCAGTTCAAGCTCGTGCACCGATCGTCCCTAATCCTTATGTGATCTTGTCTCAAATACCAACTGGCTCCACCCACTTTTCAGTCATAGACCTGGCCAACGCCTTTTTTAGTGTCTCTGTGCATCCAGACAGCCAGTACTGGTTTGCATTTGAGTTTTTAGGGAAGTCTTACACCTTCACTCGCCTTTGCCAGGGCTATTGTGAGTCTCCAACTATTTTCCACCAGGCTTTGAGAGATAGTCTGGCAGGGTTCAGTCTTCCACCTGATTGTGCACTTCTTCAATATGTTGATGATCTTCTTTTGGCTGCTCCTGATGCACAAACATGCAAAACACACACAATCCGCCTCCTGCAGTATCTAGCTGCAGAAGGACACAAGGCCTCGTTGTCTAAACTACAGTTTGTGTTGCCACTGGTTACATTTCTGGGTCACAGAATCTCTGCAGAAGGAAGAGAGCTGGCTCCTGCGCGTGTTACAGCCATTGTTGCTCTTCCTCTTCCTGAAACAAAAAAGCAGCTCATGTCATTCCTAGGGTTATGCAGTTATTGTCGACATTTCATTCCAAACTACGCAGAACTTGAAACACCACTCCGCGCTGTTTGTCATGAAAAAGGCCTTCAAATGAGCTCTAAATTGACTTGGACACCACCTGCACTGTCAGCATTTGAGACTCTCAAATTACAGCTGCAGAAAGCCCCCACCTTAGGAATTCCTGATCCAACCCGCCCATTTGTGCAGGCGGTGGATGAAAGGGGGGGATGCATGACCTCAGTTTTGTTGCAAAAGCATGGTGACCGCATGAAACCGGTGGCCTACTTCTCATCAAAACTTGATCCAGTTGCTGCAGGACTCCCACTTTGTTTGTGCGCTGTTGCAGCAGCAGAAAAATCTGTATTGGCCAGTAGAGACATTGTGGGGTACTCTGATTTGACCTTGCTTGTACCACACGCTGTCACTCACATTCTAAACGAGCAAAAAACTGCTCACTTGTCTACAGCGCGTTGGTTAAGGTACCACACCACTCTTCTTGACATGCCAAATATCACCATCCAACGTTGCAACGTTTTAAATCCAGCTACACTCTTACCTTCACCTATCGAAGGCACACCACATGACTGTTTAGCTGAACTTGAAGTGCTTTGCACACCTAGACCTGACTTACAACAAGAACCTCTTGAACACCCAGACTGGGAACTCTTTGTAGATGGCTCATCTTCACGTGATCCTAACACTGGCTCTATTCACAGCGGTTATGCAGTTGTAACTTCCTCTTCCACCATTGAGGCTCGTTCATTGCCTCCTTGTTCAGCTCAGGCCTGTGAACTCATAGCCTTGACCAGAGCTTGCCAACTCTCTGAAAACAAATCTGTCAACATCTTCACTGACTCTCGCTATGCTTTTGGTGTTGTACATGATTTTGGAGCTTTGTGGAAACATCGTCACTTCCTTCGTTCAGATGGACAGCCCATCTTGAACCACAAACTTGTTGCTAATCTTTTAGAAGCAATCACACTTCCCAAACACATTGCTGTAGTAAAATGTGCAGCCCATACCCGAAACACTGACCATGTCTCTAGGGGCAACGCAGCTGCTGACATAGCAGCTAAATCTGCTGCTACCACACCTCCTGAAAGGATCCACCCACTTCCTCTTATGGTCTGCTCATCATCTCAGACTACAGCCTCACCTGACTCATTCACCATCACAGACATGCAAAAACTCTCAACACCTTCTGAGCGAGCAGAATGGAAACGCCTTGGAAGCACGTTCACTGATAATATCTGGCTAGGTCCAAACAACAACCCCTGCCTACCTCGACATTTCTTTCATTCTTTTGCTGTTTTAACGCATGGTGGAGACCATGTGTCAAAGGGGGGAATGTTAAGAGAAATGGACACACACTGGTTTACTGTGAAATTTTTGAAAGTTGCTGAACAGTACTGTGACTCATGTCTGATATGTGCCACTCACAATATTTCAAAAACAATAAAAACCACAGCACCAGGTGCACACAAGACAGTGACTGCTCCTTTTCAACATCTAATGATTGATTTTATTGAATTAACGCCTGTTTTAAACAAGAAATACTGCTTGGTTGTTGTCGATATGTTTTCCAAATGGGTTGAAGTTTTCCCCACAAAACATGCAACAGCAAACACAGTAGCAAAGATTTTACTGACGGAAATCATTCCACGATGGGGAATCCCCCAGAGAATTTCAAGTGATAATGGGTCCCACTTCGCAAATGAGATCATGAGTGAAGTATCCACGACCCTACATTTTGACCTGACAAAACACTGTGCCTACCACCCACAGAGCGGGGGCGCTGTTGAACGAGAAAATAGTACTTTGAAAAACAAACTGGCCAAACTTTGTGAGGACACAAAACAGAACTGGGTCACATGCTTGCCTATTGCTGTTATGTATATGAGAATGCGCAGACGAGCTAAATTTCGTCTTAGCCCTTTTGAAATCCTTTTTGCAGCTCCTCCCAATCTGGGAGTTGGACCGACAACTGACCCCACCAGAGATCTTAAACACTGTGATCATAACATGATGAACTATTGCATTGAACTAACCAAACACTTAACATCCATCAGGTCTCAGGTGCAGGGAGGACTCCCTACGCCTGCGCAAAAGCAATTGCACTGTATTTCTCCTGGAGACTTTGTTATGATTAAATGTTTCAGGAGAAGGCGCTGGAACTCTCCCAGGTGGACTGGACCATTCCAGGTTTTGCTGACCACCCACACGGCTGTGAAGGTGGCTGAGAGAACTACTTGGGTCCACGCCTC
>NW_023620490.1:0-6693 GCF_014905685.2 Nematolebias whitei
TATAGTACACTGCAAGTCAATGAGGATATTATCAAAATTGTATGCTTACCATGGAGAGGCAAGGCCAAATGTTTTATTTTTTCCCACTATGAAAGCTGTTTGGTCAGCTCCAACATATTTACAAATAACAAAATCTCAAGCCAAAACAATACAACACTTTTATTGTGAATATATATTTGCACAATAATCAACACAATATTATAAACATTTTTTCTCTTGATTCATTTTTTTCTCATCTTTTATACAGTAAATATTATTAGTGTACAAATGTATACAAAACTTAGTCAGGCTAGTGAATTTCCACAAAAAGAGTATTTCATGTACGGTATTAAAGCACAATCAGAGGGCACAATCAACATGCCTGCACATAGACACGGACCCCCCCCCCCCCCCCCTCCCCAGGGTAAAACACAAGTCAACACGCGACTTTGATAGACAGCATAACCTGATCACTCGACACCAGCAAGTCACCATGAAGGCAAGGTGGAGAGAATTCAACAGCTATCATTAAAATAACCTATTTAATAATAGAAAACCTAACTCTTGTGTGATCTTTGTGTTTTATGATAAAGTAAGGCAAAGCTAAATTACCACTGGCGGTGGTGTGTTCTGAACGTTTCTCTCCAGCAGGCCCTGATGTTGATCAATCACAGGCATAGACAGTGTTCAAACACAGAACAAGCTCATTCCATGACATTGCAGCATTTTGACGCCGAGCCTTCAGCATCATCTTCACAGCACTTTTAGAGCAACGCAAAAAAGAGGAAACAAGCATGAGGAACGGAGACAGCGAGAAGAAGAAAACAGAGAAACAGTCTTTGATATGCTGATCTCATTCACAAGTCATCTTGGCTCCTGAGTCTGGTAATCCAGAAAGGGAACACAAACAGGATTAATAAAGAGAGGAATGCTGGAACGCAAGCTTGAGTCTGGTTTAGGTTTATTTTCTCCAGGGAGGACTCATCACTGGTTTACTCTACTTTTGTATGAATGTCTTAAATTGGAATAATAGCAGCAGATCAGGTGTATTTCATAAAATATTACTGCAAGGACAGACGTCCCTGCTATACCATAGACAAGCATTAGCATAGAGGCATACATGGTGAGAATACGACTCTGATGCGCTGCTTCATTCACATACCAGAACATCTGAGCTACTACGTAGGCACTGGGAATTTGATGCATCCAACTGGACAACCAAAGCTGCCCGTTCAACCTCAAACATATTCAAAACGAGTATTTTCCTAATAGACTTTACACGGTGTGTAATCTCACCTCACTTATTACTCTGTGAGATGTTTTAGGATATGCTTCCAATGCTGCAACTTAAATACTGATACATACTGCACATCTGAAGAGTCTTTTGACGTTAACGTGCACATTCTCTGTAGAAGTCTTTGTGGTCCTCGGTACTGTTTTGTGCTTTGGCGTCAATGTATTGGTGTCACTTTTAAGCTCTGAACTGAGCGCATGCTGCTACAATAAAACACCTAGCTTGTCACAAAAGGCTAGTTGATTTCGCAAACATAAATGCAAAAAGAGGTAATTCATATTTTTGGAGTAACACCCAAACCGAAGGGAAAACTTTAACGGTTGAAAACGATAAACCATCATTACAACATAATGATCCATAGCAACAAACAACACTGACAACTACACAAATCAATGCTGTCAGTGGACATACAGTCTGAAGGATTTTCAGTTGGCATAGTGGGATAACGCTTCAAAAAAATAAATCAGAGAAACAAATGAGGCAGAATTAAAGGGTTTGGTTAGCTCTTACTGTTGCACCATCGGAGAGGATTAAAGTGTTGATGGTGGTCATGAGTGCAGCTGAGCACATAAAATGTGTCTCTACCATTACAAAATGAAAAGGAGGAAATGAATGAGCACCCTTTGGCATTGGAACATGGAAACGCTGATTCTGGCTGTTGGTGTTGCAGCAGTTCTGCATACATCCTGTGCCGCATGAGTGGAGCGTCATCTGGTCTGCTGTGAAATGCGATGATGACGATGATCAGTGCATGACTGAGAGTCTTAAGTGTATGCAGGGGTCACGACTCTTGTAAAGATTTGGTGAGCCACAGCAGCAGTTGGAGACTGAGCATTGGCCAGAGGCTTGGGATTAGGCTGGTCCCTCTTCCACAATCAGAATCATCCTCCTGTGAAGAGAAATCAGTTGTCAGAAAATAAGGAATTCAGTGAATTTTCTAAAATTACCCCTTTAACTGCTACTTCTGACTTTTAAATGCACAGTTTCCAAAAGCACAACTGCTATTTGAACATTTCATTTAAAACATGCTTCCTGCCTCATCATTAATGCTGGTGCATTTGGGTGTATGCATATACACCTGTGTGATAGGGTGTATTTTGGATGGGTGTATTCAGGATATCCATGCATGACAAAAGTCTCAGAGAAAGAGATGGGAGTCGTCTTCATTCAAAGGGCAGGAAAACCATGTGCAGCTTCCTCTGTTTACTCCAGTGACAAAATGAACTGGTTTGAACACAGACGGTTTTCCTGTGAGGAGCTGAGCCAAAAGGACAGCTGGAATAAAGGAATGGAGGCTCAGCCTAGTTTTTCTCTGCTCATCGACTTCCTCAGACACTCCTCCCCTCCCACTTTGCCTCCCAACTGGGCCTCTCCATAATATAAACACACAGTTACATGAATCGGTAGCTTGTTATATGTGGGATTTATGCCTTTAGAACACAATGAAAGGCAGGATTCCTGAAGAGATGGCAAACATTTGTTCCTAAATATTTAGACACCCAATGAATTGTTCAAATTTGGGCGGTGAGGCAATTCTTTAACATCTGATTTATTCACCTTGCTCTTTTGTTTTAATGCCTTGGATAAAATGGCACAATGCACAAATTTCCTAAAGGGCTTTTCATCTTATTCTACATCATCAAGACAATATTTATTGGGCTTGACCAAGTAAGAAAGAAACTTGTTTGTTGAAAGCCTTAAAAGTATTTTTTTTATTGTTTTTAGGATTAAAAACATATATTATGAATACTTAAGAAAATTTTGCTTAAAAAAAATAGATACATGTACCTGTTGTCACAGAAAACAAGTTAAATAAATCACCAGCTTGTGATTTTATGGTTTCTGTCTGGTTTCAGTAATAAATCATTGAGAAGCTGTGGAATGACACTGACCCTGAAGCCAGAAACAGAAAGAACAGAAAAGCTGTGAAGTTGGGTGGAGAACCCTTGCTGATCGGACACAGCGGCTCATCCTTAGCATGCAGAAACAAAACGAAAAATGAAAGTAGATAAGTGATGAGGTAGTGAAAAACAGAACAAAATGAGCCAAAGACAATGATCACTGATAATTATTGAGGAAAAAAAAAACTTAAAACGGAAACAAAAGAAAACAAAAAGGACAAAAACACAAAAACAAGAAGCAAATGCTGAAAATCTGGCAAAGACTGACATGAATCAACACCAACAGAATTGCTGTCAGCAATATTTTTCGACAAAGTCACGTGTGTTTGTGTCTTACATTTTCATTGTTGTCGAAACACACGTCGGGCCCTTTGCGGTATCGTGGATTCTGAGCCAGTTCACAAGGATTTGGACCTTGAGCTGAACAGACACTCAGGGAAATTTCATCTATTTTTAGTCATGCACATGTACAAAATTTTAAAAACAAATAAACCAGGTGCTGACATTTAATTGTTCCCAAGTATCAATTTGTGATTTCAGCTTACCAGTCATGATTTATTGTTTTCCCCCCAGACAGTTACCATAACAAACATGTACAACAAAAGAATAGGTTGTAAATTTTACTAAGTGATTTTTGTCACGATGTCTCAGTGGTTAGCACTGTTGCCTCACAGCAAGAAAGTCCTGGGTTCAATCCCTGCTTGGACCTGGGGTCTTTCTGTGTGGAGTTTGCATGTTCTTCTCGTGCTTGCGTAGGTTTTCTCCGGGTTCTCTGGTTTCCTCCCACAGAACAAAAACATGCATGTTAGGCTGCTTTTAGGCCCAGGCCTCCCTTAAAAAAGAGATCTGTGATCTCATTGGAATTTGCCTGGTTAAATAAATGTTAATAAAAAATGGTGTCATTTTTACCAATTTATTTCAGGTTTTGCAGGCGTAACACTCTTTTGAGTGAACAAAATTGAAAGTGAACGTTTTTCAGCAATTAGGCTGTTTTCGGTAGTAGCTAATGTTGCCATCCCCTTGGGACGTGGCGGTCTGTGGCCCCAATTCAACTGTACAAAAAACTCAAATTCAAAAGCAACATGAGCTCATTTTTCATGTGCTGGGCATCTGGTTTACTGTTCACACTTGAAGAGCCACAGGAGACCAACTCCAAAGTGCTCAGGTAGGTGTGAGTCCTTGCACTGACAGTTTAAAGCCCCACTGTCCCCTGAGTGATAGAAGGAGGATTGGAGAGTGCGTAAGGAGAGCAACTCTTGACTTTACAAGCTGAGTGAAAGGATACAGGGTTGCTCCGCCTGTCGAAGAGGCCGGGGGTCACACGATAAACACGTTGCCTTTGCGTCAGTGATCAAAAACACCAGGTTGGTGTTTGGAAGCTTTTCAGCACTGTACATCCTAGAAAAAGCACACAGAGCCACACAATTAAACTCAGTTTCTGTATAATTCTGCAATATTTATACTGTAGCTCACACAATAGATGCTTGTGTTTATGGTTTATATTTTAAAACTATACACTGGAAATGTGTGTGTATGCAGTTGGGTACATCTATGCACATCCCTCCTCTTGAGATGGACACTTAATGGTTGTCATTGAACTTTTTGTGTCTACTCATAACAGTTAGCAGTAGCTTCATTTACACACCTCAGCACTACGGATGCGTGATATTATCGACATGGCATTGATATCGGCCAATATTAGCCTTAAAGGTCGATATCGGGCATTGGCAATTCCATCAAAATAACTCACCGATATAAAAGGCACTGTTTTTGTATGACAACCCAGAGGCAAGGATGCCTGCGGCGGCAGCACAACGCAATGATGTCACGCATGCCTACCTGATCTCACGGTGGAGAGGAAAATTCAAATGTCGGTGGTGTAGAAGTTCTTTTTTTTGTTGGTGAGGATGTTGGATTCCAAAGATTTTTGGACTACGTTGAGCCTCGCTACATCGTCCCCAGTCGGAGATATTTTTCCGACGTAACCTTACCTGAGTTACAAGTGTCATTTTCGACATCATTGAGAAGCTAATAGCTGATAGCACTTGGGTGAGTTTTACCACAGATATCTGGACGCCATGTTAGCCCTGTTAGCATGATTAGAGTTTTCCGGCACAATAGATAGACAAAAACTTTGAACTTAAAAAGGCACAAGAGTGCAGAGGATCCCGCACTGCAGCTAGGAACCTGAAACAAGCCTCCACAAGTGAGACAGCATCACAGGTGACTAATGCTAATAAATAACATTTAACACTTTTCATTTAATATAAGTTAAAGTGCTATGCATATCATATGGCTGTTACTGAATATATGTCATCAGCTCTTACAGATGTTAAATTTTTGCAACAAATAGGCCTAAATAAGAGGGTATGTTTTGACAAAGGGAAGTATATAAAAGTATTGGTTATCAGTCAAATAAGTTTTAACATATCGGCATATCGGATATCAGCCAAAAATCCAATATCATGCATCCCTACTCAACACCATCTGAAACAGAAGATGGTTAGAGGAAAGTTACTGTGCAGTTTTCTGAGACTCATTGAAAATAAAATAATGAATGAATATGCGTGCCAGACTTGTGATCACAGATAGATCAAGATCATTTTAGTCAAGTCGGATCTCATTGGAAAACAGCTGCATGGATTCAGGCTGCACAACAGAGACAAGTGGGACCAGTAAACTGCCTTCAGTTTACTGGTTTACTTGTACCAAGAAACACAAGGTAGAAAAACTAAAACAGCACATCTCATTTAATAAACTGGAATCAATGACTAAGATGTGAACATGACACATTTGCCATATTAACAATGCTGTTATAAACATACCTGGAACAGTTTCCACAATCCAGGACACCTGAGTATGATCTCTCATCATTGTCAAAAAAGTACTGAGTCTGCTCCGTGATGCAACTTTCCTTAAACATAGCATCCGCTATGTCTTCATCTGCTGACTCCACTGGAAAGAAAAGGAAACATGCTGTATTATGTAATAGGACAAGATCCAAAAATAGTTCAATAAAGTCAGTGTATACCAAAACACTAGGACAAAATGGATTAAAATTTGAAATAATACAAATTTTCAAAGCTAAAGCAACTTGAGGGGCATGTAAGTCCTCTGATCAATACTTGTGGATGTTTTCAATTCGAGCCATTACTTGTTTATCTGGAGTGATGGAGACTCAAGGCCAACTAATGGTAACAACAGCAACAAAATTGAGTTGTTTTAAGAAAGCAGTTGTTAGCTCATCAGAAATAACTCAACTTTTTCATAGTGAGGCCAGTCAAAGAGTTATCTTTAACAGTATCAATACCTATAACTTTCATAATGTTCATAACTTTTCCAGAAAACCCCACTTTAAAAATCTGAACTACAGCTTTGAGCCACCAATAACTGTTGGTTGATACATTTATCTCTTACTATCCTGATGCATGCTCAATAATCCAGGTAGAAAAATCCAAAAAAGTTCAATCTGGTCCTCTGGACATTCAAAAAAACAAAAAACAAAACAAAGCAAAAAAA